>NW_009926117.1:0-30296 GCF_000696875.1 Nestor notabilis | reverse complement strand
CTATTCTATGATTCTATGATTCTATAAGCTGAGACCAGAAAGGTACATGTACAGTAACTAATTCATTAATCCGTCAGCCTAAGGGAAAGTGTTGCATGTCTCAGTCTTAATAGTCAAGTAGAGGGAATGCACTTATTTACTGGTACAAAAATACATTGCCGTATGTGCCTCCAAAACTGAGTGTATGTAAGAGTTACCTACCATGCTACAGAAGACATGCATACAACTCTGTCTTCTCACCAATAGGAAGTGAACTTACCATGTGATTAAGAAAAACTTAGACATATATTTTGACAGAAAATTATTCCTGAGGCAGATTACATTAGAGCACAAGCCTGATGAGGAATGGCTGAGGGAGCTGGGGTTGTTTAGCCTGGGGAAAAGGAGGCTCAGGGGAGACCCTATTACTCTCTACAACTATCTGAAAGGAGGATGGAGAGAGGTGGTGGCTGGTCTTTTCTACCAAGTAACAAGTGGCAGGACGAGAGGAAGCTGTGCCAGAGAAGGTTTAGACTGGATATTAGGAAGAATCTTCATCACAAGGGTGGTCAGGCATTGGAACAGGCTGCCCAGGGCAGTGGTGGAGCTACTGTCCCTGGAAGTGTTCAAAATACATGTGGATGAGGCCCTTAGTGACATGGTTTAGTGGTGGACTTGGCAGTACTGGGTAACGGCTGGACTTGATGATCTTAAAGGTCTTTCCAACTGAGTTGATTCTATGATTCTGTGAAGACCTATTGATGACAGCTGTCGTAATTCTAGAGGATCTACATTTATGGTTGTAACAGCAAAGAGGACCAGTCCTTTTGTATTCTTGCAGCAGGTTAGAAATTCCTGCAGCTACTACACATGAGATGCAGATAGTCATCAACAAATAGAGAGGCTGTACCTGTAGTCAAAATCACGTGGATTTAATTAAAGGTGTTTTTTTACTAACTTACTTAAAAGGACACAAAACACTGTCTAGTAATTTCTAATTGGTTTTGAAGCTTTTTTCATTGATTTTTCTTCATTTAGTAGGTAATAAATTTAAAATTAATCAGCATAATACAATGAAATTTCATAATAAAATGAAATCAAGAGCAGCCACACTGGGTCTTTCCCAGGCTTAATTTTTCTAATTTGAAATGGCACCTTTAGTTTTACTCATCTAATCTGGCATGTAGTGAAAATCTGTCTGCTGAAACAAAAATGTTAAAAAGACAACAATAGATGATAGTGGTAAGTTACAATGAAAATATTTTCAGGAGTAAATAGAGAATCGCTTAGAAGGCTTCCAACAGTCACAACAGGCCTTAAAGCATGGTCTTACTGTAGGTAGTCAGTTACCTGGTATCTAGAAGATAGCTTTGGTATAACCACTTAGTGGCCCAACAATGCACTCAACCAAGTCAACAAAGGTGCTCCATGGGGACAGGAGCTGACCTGAACCAAGCTCAGAAATAGTGGTGGGAGAGGCCGGAAAACAGGATAGGTTGCAGCAGAGCGACTCTGACTGGCTCTCACCCACTTAAGCACACAGTATGTGGAGGTTGGATCCTTCTGTTTTAATCCATCTCTGCCAGACTTGGAAATTAATCACATGCTCAGAATGTGCTTATGGTGGAGGTTTTCTCCTCTTCAGCAGTGCAGAGTGATGCAGCTGTTCCACCTGCGGCTACACACCACTCCCAAAACCACATTTCTTCCTTTTACATCTGTCTGACATTATAAAAATGGAAATCGCTTCTGTGAGTGCACTTTCCCCATGGCCAGCAGTGTGGATCTTTGTTAGGGTCTGTATTATTCAATATATTCAGAAATACAGCCGTAGTGAGACTACAAAATTTCTTGCTAATATATAGGTTACCTAAGTAAAGATAAGGGCTGTTTATTAAAACCTGCAGAAGGTTTTCACGTTTTGTGGATGATAGGATGACTGAACATAGAGTGACAAACATAATCAAAAACCAGTCCAGGACATATAAAAACTGCTAAATTCACAGGTAAATTCTAGTTCCTCTGCTAATTATTATCCTTCAGGAAAGAGTTACAGGATTTCTGGTAATTGCTCTATGATGTATCTGTGCTTGCAAACAATCAGAAAATGCAGATCCAAGGTCAGGATTTTTAGCAAAGACATGGAGATTAAAATAAATGTCATTACACTAATTTGCAGCTCTGTTGTGTGCCCATGCTGAATGGTGTTTGCACCCACTTCAAAAAGACATACACTAGAGAAGGCTCACAGAAGATGGCAGGGATGAGCGAAGATTTCAGACTGACAAGTGATAAAAAATAGTCTAAGGTACTCCAGCCTAACACCAGCAGAGCAAGAGCTGCTAGAAAATCTAGAAGATAATAGGTAGCAACTGTTGCATGGCTACTCTCATGATACGTCCCTGTATTAAATGTTCCAATTACAGGCATGTGAAAATGGAAGATTTACAATTTGATTAGTCTTTCCTAGTGCTTATGAATCCTTATGACCATGTTTTTACTATGCTCTTAGTTCATAGATATATTATATTAGTTCATAATTATACACACATCTGGTTTCCCAGAGGGGTCTACAGGGCACAAAGTAGTGAAAGATAATACCAGAAACTGTTTCTAACAACCCAAGACTAAGCAATGTTTGAAATAATTTCTTTCTTTTTTACCCTTGCAGACTTTGTGGCTTTGAACCATTTTATGACGAAAGGGGAGATCAATACATGTTTAAAAGAATCCTGAACTGTGAATATGACTTTGTGTCCCCCTGGTGGGATGATGTATCTCTGAATGCCAAGGATTTAGTAAGTAAAACAAAAATGAGTCTGTGGAGTATCTTTGCTGATACATGTTTGGCTAGTATCACTTCCATTGAGAAAGAGTCCATTTTTGGATGGAGGCAGAGTAGTTTGTTAATTAGTTGTACCTATGGCTCCTTGCTTTTCTTCTTCTTATCTCTTGTATATGATAGTGCTGTGATATATCCCCTGTTAGTCCAGTGCTGAAATTTTGCACTCAAACCCATGGACGTTCAGGTATTTATGTGATCTAATCCACAGACTGTAGGCAGCTGTCACAGTGTTCATGTATGCCTGCCTTTCATGCTAGCTCTGAGGTACTTCACCAGTCCTCTTTGCAAGACAACCACTTTCAGGGGAACGAAGAAAGTAGTCCTATATTTTGTGCAGTTTTCAAGTCTGAACTTTGGAAGAAGAATATAAAAAGGAGTGAAGCCCCTCTCACCCTACTTTTCCTCACAGCATTTTTCTGTCCATTTAAGCTTTCTCTTTTTTTAAACATGGTCCATTGGCAAAATGCAAGGGCTGGCATGCTACCTGCACCTTATGCTTTTATTACTGGATAAAGTAAACTGGATCCAGGAGGCATTGATCTGCAGACAGGTATTCTTGGGTTTGATTTTTAGTCAACATTAACTTGCACAGTTCAGTTATTTCATTAGCACTGAAGACACAAGTGCTTAGTTCCATATTGCTTATACGAACTGTGCCATAAAGTTTTTAAATTACTTCAGAATGCCTCAAATGGAAAGACTGTAGAAGTTCAAAGTACTTTCTCATTGTTGTGAAGTTTTTCTGAGGTCAAAAAAATATCATTTACTGTTGTGTCATCAAAACCCAGATGAACAGCAGACTGCAGCGAAGCTGCTCATTCGTTGTACACAGAGAGCTTTGGTCCAAACTGATGCCTACCATTTTGGTAAAGTTCAGAGTTCCAGGTTTGAACACTACAGAAACTTGTAGCTAAAGATGATGTCCGTAGCTCTCGAAACCATGCTTTAAGCAGTTATGGAGTGTTCAGTTGATCTCCTTAACTTGACCTCTTCTGTGGACGCACAGCCCGTATTCATCATGATGTCTGTTCTCCTGCATCTACTTCAGGGCACCATCTTTCTTTAATAGTTCTTTGTAGGGGAATTTCAGAGAGCCCTCAAGTGAGTTCTCCCCTCACATGCGGGCACCACACAGTGGTGCAGCCCTGTGCCAGCACTCGTGCTCTGCTTCAAGAGGATGTGCAGTCTGGAGAGTTGCGTAAGTGTGGCTCTGCTGACTACCTCCATGTACTTCTTTACTCCATTCTCACCCTTCTTTTTTTTAAAACACCACTTGTCCAGCAAAACCCATGAAACACAGCTTGGCTGGACACCCTTGTACCCAGCAGTTTGTACAATTCCACTTCCAGAGGTACGTGTGCAGTATGTTGTTCCCAGAAACATTCCTACTGTTCCTACTGTTGTGTTTGGAGAGCTGCAGCTTCCCTGGTCTTGATAACAGAAAGAATGGCATAAACAGCATTAGTTTCAGAGTCGGCTAAAAGAGTAATAATTGTACAGTACCTTTTTTACATGAGGTTTTACGGTGACTGAAAGAAAGATTTCATTTGTTATGTACCTGGCAGCGACTGCATGGTATAAGTCTGCACGAGTTGCATTCACTAGAATTTAAACTTTCAAATCCAGTTTAAACCCTGTTCAGATGCAAAAGCAGAGATACTGCTAAGAGAACTGCCTGTCTGGGAGTATTTTGAAAGTCTTTTAAGGTTTATGTGCCAATTCAGACATACGATATCCTGTGGTGGATACAGGCCAGGTGCATTGGTACATACTTTTATAAATGTTGGTAGCCAGTTGATTCTTTTTCTCTTCCCCCTTAGTTATTTAGTTATTCTCTTCCCCATGTTATTTATGGAGGACCAAGAATGCCAGAAACAAAATACATCAAAAGACCTGCATACAAATTCTTTTTGGCCTCTTTTAGAAACACATTCTAAGATGCTTTCCAAACCAAGACCAAAGCCCCAGAATGTAAAGTTTGGCAAAAGTAAAATGAGAGTAAGGTTAACAGTCTCCTATGTATCTTCTTGTGATGCAGGTTAAAAAGTTGATTGTTTTAGACCCCAAGAAACGCCTTACCACTCTACAGGCTTTGCAGCACCCATGGGTCACAGGGAAGGCAGCAAACTTTGCACATATGGACAATGCACAAAAGAAACTTCAAGAATTCAATGCCCGGCGTAAACTTAAGGCAAGTCTCTGGACATAGTCTTTGTTTTGGCCATAAAAGCATGCAGTTAGATAAATAGCCGTTCAGAAACCTTGCACACTTTTCAAGACAACATTTTATAGAGGTGTGGAAGTTTTTTATTTGACTGATGAAGATTAAAAAGTTGAAGCTGTTTTAGTTGATATCTGCAGCCAAACAAAAATGTGTGAAGTTGATTGAAAACTCATCTACACAGACAGAACTGCTAAGAATGTACACAGCTTTTGCAAATTCCTACCTTTTTTCCTTCCTTTCTTACTTTCTTCCCTTCTTCCTTCCTTGCTTCTGTCCATCTGTCTGTCCTGTACTGTTTACTCATCTTTAGAGTATTGACCAGAAAGAACACAATTCTGAGTGGTTTCTTCATGAACATTCAAAAATCTGGCAGATATTTAGTCTGCTACAGCTTATTTTGATCTGTAAGCCACCCTCAGTTTCCATACCCATCAGTGCAAAGCAGGAGCTTAAGCCATCCTTTTGTATGATCTAGAGTTAGCATTTCAGACATGTATGTCCATAAAATGTGTGGGTTGAGATTAACAGGCCCAAAACATGCATTTGGAAGTAGCTGTAACAGCAAATGTGCAACAGCATTCTTTCATCTGGAAATGAAGTGCAAGGCAGAAGTGCAGGTGGGACTGAAAATAACATTAAGTTCTGAGTCACTATTATGTCCCTGTACCGTCTAGTCTACATATCTACTAAAGGAAGAAGTAGCAAAATATTTTTAGGTGAAAACAGCAGGCAGCTGGGCATTTAACTGACATAACATGGGGAAACTTTTTCCTCCCCATATTTTTTCTTCAGTTGTTAAAGATTTGTGTCTGCTTAGGAGAGACTTCCAGGGATACTTCAGCACAGGAATTATTACCAAGAGCTACACTGAAGCTGTCATTGCGGCCCTGGGGAATAAGAGTCAAAAGCATCTCTTCTGAGATGAAAAAAAAAAACCGCAAACCCAGAAACAATGACCCTTAACTTTAGTTTTGCTCATTTTTCAATATTATTAGAGAGTGGTGACAGGGAAGAGAGCAAAGAATAAAGCCTTGTCGTTTACAGAGGTCTCAGACACAGCAGATGTAATTCACAGTGATGCTTTGCCCATGCAGAACATGTTCTATTCAAGAAGATTTCTGTAGCCTTACAGCAGGATTGCTCTGTATTCACTGAAGATGCCATGCAACATTGTTATATCAAAATTATTTCAGAGCATGAGCAGGATCATAAATTTCATTAATCCTGAGTAAGCTGTTACATTCACAGCGCAGGAAGTCACAGACAAATGCATGCCCTTTCTGCATGTTTTGATTTTGATTCTCTGTATATTTTTACACCTGTGACGACCAATGGGATTTTTTTTTTTTTGATGGCCAGAGTTGTCATAAACAGAGATCAGTATTTCTGCTCCCCACTTCTGTATGTCTGGGTTTTTTTCAGGCAGTAAAACAGTTCAAGGCAAGAGCTTAACATGTGTCTTAATTTTGTGACATTTTATGTGATATGAGAGTCTATCCCCAATGTGTGTGTATATATACACATGCATATGAAATTGATTGTATGGTCTGCACCATTGTGCTTGGCAGACACAATAGTGCAATAGTGATATATACATACTATTTTCCTTTGTGAACGTTTTGTGGGATAATCAATGATAATGCTGTTATTACTATGACAGAAGGTAGCTTTCTTTTTGTCATGTAACTTCAACACAGGAGATCTGAAGTAGTGTCTAAAAAAAATGCAGCATGTGCAGCTGAAAAAAAAATTCTGTTCATGTTGGCCAACTTGTAATCATGTGAAAGCAGCAATTTTATACCTCAATCCAGTACTTCAGATGGCATTCTAAATCTGTCCAGGCCCAAGGAGGTATCCAAATGTGACATTGGCATGAAGACTAAACACTATGTTTCCTAACAGAACAATGCAAATATTGCAGTGCTGTCAGACTGTGTCCTTTAAGGAATGTTTTCTTGATTCTCTCTCAGGCTGCAGTAAAAGCTGTGGTGGCATCAACTCGCCTCGGCAGTGCCAGCAGTCACAGCACACATGACAGCAACAAGGCCAGCCATAACCCATCTCCCGTCCATGACAGCAAACCTGAAGAGAAACCTACTCAGAAAGCAGAAGAAGCTCCAGAAGAAATGTCTTAGGTCAACATGCTTCCTTGTTTCAGCTGAAATCTGTCATTTCATACACCAGCTAACTTGTCATTCAGCAAGAGAGATTCATAAGCTTGGCCTCTCTGGTTCTGCTTTGGGGTGCCAAATGCACTGGCTGGTGATCCTACCTTCAATGCATGTGACTGCTTATGAAAATAGTAAACTGTTCCATAAGGCATGTCATGGAAACAGTGTTACTTGCAGTAATACCGGCAGGTAAAAACATGGGGATGAATAACTACCTATCATAATGCATATCCTTCATATACATGTATCCAGTGTTTCTAGATAGCATTTGAAATTACATACTACTTATTTGTTTTCATGTAAGTAAGTGTCTTCTGTATGTTGTGAGTTTCTTTGAACTGCTTCCTTCCAGATTCATAGTCCTGCAGCAGACAAAATGGAAGGAAATACCAAGTCAATGCTTTTAAAACTGATGTATGAAATAATGCTTTTTATCTGTAAAATTCAAAAAGTATTTGGGGATCTATATGCAAAAAACATTCCACTACTTCTGAGAAGAAATTGAAATGTTAGTTCCACTAGGCATGAAGGTGTACATTCCTCAAGCTTGTGTTGAGAATGCCTTATTCTGACTTTTCCTATTTATATACAGTATTTTAATGACAACCAAAATTATTCAGATTTCTGCCGTTTCGTTCTCTAATATAGCTAAACCAAAACAATAGACTAAAAGAGGACTAGCGTAGATGCAAATTTGAACCATTATATTTATTCATTAATTTCTAAACTGTGCAGCTAAAAGATGTTTTTATAGGGCCTAAGGGAATAACCTGCTATAATGCAAGTTATAAATGCTTAAAGGAAGCTGTTCCACAACCCAATGATTTTTCTCTGAAGAAATACTCTTATACAAGGTCTGGGAGCAAGCAGTATAATCTAGTTGCTTCCCAGATAGTTTAACCTCATGAATAACCAGTTTCCACTTGTCAGCATAATTAGTCGAGGTTTTCCTTACAAAGGACCCCTCCTAAAAAGTGATCCACCAGCACAGATCATACATCCACCAGAGCTCCTGTGTCTTAAGTTGAAAGCTGTGATGTGCATGAATCATCTTGCAAAATTAGGGTCAGGTTCTACAGGTGTCTTGATTCTTTTGTTCAGCATAACTGATGATAGAAATTGAAAAACTAACATGCATCAGTATGTATGACCATTTACATTTGTTTGTTATCACTTTGATAGCATGTGAATTTTGTGATGTCATTGATATATTACAGAAATGGCAAAAGGAACCTGATGTACAAGAATGTCATTTGTGTTTGTTTGTTAAAATTTTTAATACTGGTAGCTACCTAACACCCTACTATAGTCAACATTCCTCTTTTGCTTTAATCATTTTTATGTTGTTAGGCCTTGCACAACTTGCCTTGAAAAATATATCAGCTACTGAAAATAGTCATTAATAAAACATTCAGTAGCTACATTTCCTGGTGAAATTAAAGGGTAATACAAAGTTATTCATATGGCAGGTTTGATGAATAAAATATAATCAAGATTAATATAAAAAAGAAGATCAAAGATAATGTCTTTACTAGGTGAGAATGCATGCTAATGAATGTATTGTACTTGAGAGTTTTTACCCATTTCTTATAACTCTTTGAACTTGTACAGAAGGTTTCCTAATTAAGTGCAGTTGAAATTTAAAGTACGTGCATACGTCCTTCATCCTTTTCCCAGGTTTGGGGGAATCCAATGCTTTGAAGTCAGCTGAAACAGCTGGTGGGGGCATGGCAGCTCTGAATAGGCCAGCAAGACACTTCTGCAGGTTTTCCCTTGGAAACAAGTAGTCAGACTAATAACTTTGGAAAAGATGATAAGTACATCCACTTATCTCACTTTTTACTCTCTTACCTCCTGCGAGGTGACTGCAGGATGAATGTATTTCTCAGCCACAAGTCTCCTTCTCCTGTTACAGTGGAGAAGCCGTCTGAGTTCAGTCAGTGGAGAGGTTTGATGGGAGAGGCTGGATTTCTGTAATGTTTCCTCCTTGGTTTAGGATAGTTGCTTCTAATCTGCAGAAGTGAAGCTGGCTGCACAATTATTGCGCATCTATGAGTGCTTGAGCAAAATTGTTTTCACTTGGGGCACAGTTTGTTGACCTGAAAAGTAGTCCCAGCTGATTCTTAAAGTTGTTCTTTGCTAAATTATACAGTAATATATCATAACTATGAACTGATGCCATGCAACTGGAGACCTCCCTGTGACAGCATAGTCTTGAAGGCAGCTCAGTCTTACGCTCTGGGGTTTCAGTTGTTCTTGCTTAGCTTTTATTTATTATGCTCGATGTCTGTGCTGAATGAATTACCTATATGTGACTCAGTAAAGTAGTATGTCTGGTTTAAGTATGACAGTATTCTAGAAAAGGAAGAGCAATGCTAGGGTGTATGCATTTAACTGAAGAAAGGACTGTTAATATGCATCATTTTTGTCTGAAAAATCGTATACTAGAGGCATCTACCGTAATCCAGACTTGGAAGTGCACCACCAGCATCTCTCTTACTGTGGCTGAAAAATGGGAACACACCCAAAAACTACTGGAGGTGGACCAGTTGCATATAGGTAGTTATGAACTAGGTAGAAAATTACTGATGATCTTTTCTGTCGAAATCCTAAGATTTAAGTTTTTAAAATGTTCAACATATTAGCGAAGTCCTTCAAGCACAAAAGAGAGAACCTTGCCATCTTTTTGAAGTCTTTGAATTTAGCAAAGCTTTTCCTTTAGAGGGAAAATGTAGCATTAGCCAATTGAAGTCTAATATTTGAGATCTAGGCTGAGGATCTGATGGCTGTTAAATGGCTAACCATGTCCTGCCTTTGCACAACAGGGTTTTTTACAAGTTCAGGTAGCTTTGCTCTTAAATAGAACAGATTTCCTGTCATTTCAAACACGTTTGCTTGCAATTTTGTGGATGACATGGTGATTGCACTGCATAAGCCTGGTGCTGGTTTGTTTGGATTTCGCGTTGTGCAAGCATGCTCTAAAGATGCAGATACACCATAATCAAACTTCTGAATGCAAAAGAGCATCAAGATAAAAGTTTGTGATACAGGGTGTGCTTCAGAAGAAAGGTAGTAAGGGCTCTGTTCCCACAAGAGCAGTCTGTTGGGCACACGGAGAGTGACAAAAACTGCCTATCATCCCCTTTGCAAGGGCCCAGTGCCTCAACGAGCTCTGAAAAGCCACATGGTAATAGTGCAGCATAAAAGTGGCAACCAGAAAGTTTCTGAAAGGGGCTTAGATCAGCAGGGAGTCCCAGACTGTGGCTCACTGTCAGCTGGGCCTTGGCAATGACCAAATAACAATCCTTCTCCTGTGAGTGAAACATAGAGGCAGCTGTGGGGAAAGTGAGGACAGCACTGGGAAGAAGATGCTAGGAGTTGCCAGTGTCCAACTTAGCAGATGGATAGCAGTATCTGCTAAGCAGCAAATGCAGGAGGACTCTCGAGAATAAACACCCATTTCGACTGGCAACTGCCTCTCAGCCTGGGAAACACTGTAATGCAGAGCCCTGCAGTGCAGCTCTTGGGACTGTTTTTCAGGGTGGCATATGAAAGCGTAGGGTGGAGGACTTCAGCTGATCCTTGCATGGTGTCCTGCATGCTGCATGCTTACAGAGTGACAGACACAAGTCCCAGGTCAGTGCTCTGACCCGTGGCTTGTGCAGAAGCTGTATATTTCTCCTGGTGAAGAACTCAGTTTTGTGTGGCTGAGTCTACCTTGCTGCTGCTCAGCTTACGAGTGTATAGTTTATGCAGGCATGTCATTCAGGTAACAGAAAATACCTTCTTATATGGAGAAAAGGAGGAATGAGGCTAGCCAAGCAAGACACGCAATTAGACCTAGAGCACAGTGGCAGGGATACAATCAAGTCCCGAAGATATTAAAGGTAAACAAAAAGGCAGCTCAGAACATCCTTAAAGTTACTTTATAAAACAGTAATAGGTCAAAGAATGTCCTTTGCTCCTTTTCAGAGTAATTTCAGTTACAATATACAACCACAGTAGTGACAGTTAATTTTGCTTTTTTATGAAGTTAACTTCCCTGCTAAGCCCCTGTGCAATACCATGTTTTATCAAAAAAAACCCCATCAGCTGCATTGCAAAATAGAAGGAAAATACAGTGATAAGGAATGAAGAGGAGAAAAATAGAGATAAAATAATTACATAGTATAGTTATATCTGAAATGAAAAGATGTTAATTGCAGAATATGTATAAACTTTTACTTACAAGACTTTAGATTCTCTGCATAAGCAAAAATTTGCTTTATATCTGGGACATAAAACTGAAGGCGAGAGTAATTCAGTGAGGACTGATGGAGGGTCAGTGCAAATATGGAGAGCATCCCCTGGAGTGTAAATCCTCTAACTCATATAAGAATGTAACAATGTACATGCATATAACTAAAATTCCATCAAAACCAAAATAAAAAAATGCCTGCACTGCATGCTCTTCTATCCCTCTAGAGTGGAACAGACAATGTAACGCAGTCATGAACGTAGTCATTACTGGAAGGCTTTCGGATACTGTGCGGATAGTGTAGTACAGAAACAGGAATGGAACAGAATAGTCAAAGTGGCCCAGTTCTGAACTTACCAATAAAATTATAGATACATATTAATATATATATGTACCTGCACACACAAGTATGTAGATTTATCAAAAGAGAGGCAGAGACTGCTGAACAGTCTGTACAAGCCATGTCTGCCTTAACAGTCACAGTAACCTTTTAAGCTGTCTTTTTGCCTTTTGCCAGCACTACTCAGCTGGAACTGAAACCATAGCATTTAAATACTTGTGTGCATGGATCATCACTGGATGAAATTCAGTGTAATGTATATTAAGGTATGAAAGATTAATAAAATATAGTTGGTAAAGAGTTCTACCCAGCTCTGGCTCCTTCATAGCAAGATGCAGCTAGAAAAAAGAGTGTTTCAGTGCCCTTGTCATTTTGCATGCTGAGGACATGGACCAAAGAGGGGTGATAACACCAGCACAGCATTTTGTGATGGGTTAGAACTGCCCTAAACCACACCAGAGGCCAGTGCCCAGCCATGCTCCATCCTCAGCACGCGTGACCAAGAACTGACCAATCCTTAACTTGTGTATCAGGAAGGTGTTAACTGGCCAAGGTATGTTAAACAGCATGTGTCCACTCGTACTGAGTAGTACAGAGCTTGTCCAATAGTATCAGCTACTTTTTTTGTCTGCCTGAGAAGTTGCAGCATGCCAGAGTGTTATGTGGCAATAAGCAAAGCTTAAAGGAAAGGGATCGTCTGTTTTTTCCGTTTGAAACTCTAGTTTCAAGAACAAGTGTTAACATGCAGTCATGGCTAAATGGCTTGTTGTTTTTCTTCCCTGTTATGCTTCATCTTTTCCCTGTCCCTGGACCCATGGGACACCCAGGAAGAGCTGTCAGCTGCCAGTCAGTGGCAGAAAAGCCATCTGACACTTGGCAGGTTGCAGCTGCACTGCCCTGACAAATCTACTATTGCCCTTGGGTCTGTCAGATGGTCTCACTCCTGCTCTTTTTGTTGCTTGTGCTCCCAAAAGAGTTTGGGTTTTACTGTCCAAGTATAAATATATTCTTCTGTGAGCCACCCTTGGTGTGATCTGTCATTACAACTTACAGTACCCAGGGAGAGGTGCTTCACCTTTCCCTCCCCATTTCCTAGACTCATGCCGTTTTCTGGCACCTTTTGTTTCCTTTCTCAAGAGCCTATCCCTGGCTGACAAAAATAGCCTGGTGTTTTACAACAAACACTGGGCAAAACCAGAAAAGAATTAAGCTCCTGGAGTTTGGTTCCCAGTAGAAAATTAAGGCACCTGGGCTGCTGTAGATGCTTTTGGCTGTACAAGCTGCTAATGCTGGGGATGAGGGATTCAAAGCAAAGTAGCACAAGAACAGCGCCATTCCAGGCTCTGCTCCTCAGTACGAGGAAGATCCTTTGTCAATGGCATCTTTTTCCTTGCATGGAGAAGATGTGTTTTCTGTCAGTCCAAAGCAGCACATCAGGCTTAGGAACTCTGAAAAATACCATGTGCTACGATCAGTGATCTTCTTGGTATCATTTACGTAATACCGGTTGATACACTTAGTATCTTATTTTGTGTGGCATTGCCAGTTAGTGCACTGGAAGCAGAAACAGTGAGGTCAGTTCATAACACTTTGGGCCCATTTGTTGTCTGGAACTGTAAATTATGATCCGCTTTATAACACAGAACTGAGTGGAGCCAATGATTGCTTCTGCATATGTACACATAGGGAAAGTCTATCAAAGAGAACAAAGACTGTCATTCTTATCCCTACATTGGGTGGATCTGCGATGGCTCTCCTAATTGAAATTACTGTATCATAGTCTTTAGGCAGTTACTCTGGTAACTCAAAAGCTGAGACAAGCCATTGGACATGATCTACCACTGCAGATGGCATGTGATCTATCCCAGAGTCCATATGCTCCAGTAGTCACAGAGCTGTGTTTATTCACCCACAGAACTGTGCATAGGAGTCTGCTTTGTCATATCAGCCCTCAGTATCATCTGACATGTCCTTTTGAGCTACTCCCTCTGAAAGAAAGCTTTTTCATTAGTCTAAGAAATTTAAATTAATTGTACACAAAGTCAACAGTTTTTCATCCATGTTCTTAACACCACAGCCCTGGGGGAGGCTCTTCTCCAACCCTTGTCAAAGCAAATAATGTTGGGCACCACATTACTAGTGATGTGGTAATGTGATTTTAATCCTACTCAAGGAGTTCTTTTTTTCCCTTCTGGACAAGCCAGAGGAGCTGCAGGTTTTGCAAATGTCCAGTGATCAAATTACCCGATCTTATCAAATTACCTGATCAAATTACCATACTTAACTAACCAAACAGGGTGTGTGACAAGTACAGTGCAAAGGTCTGTTTCTGTTTAAGAGCCAAATACCTGAGCTGTTGCTGATAAGTTCCATCTTACACTTCCCCTTGAGGTTAACCAAAATGATTAGGCCCATTTAAATCAATTGGTTTAGTCCCAATAATAAAGGCACCTCTGTGAGAGGATCTTTTCAGTTTAAGGCACAGTTTTCACAGATATTAACAACAAAACCCTCCAAATAGCTTCATTGCACTGTGAAAAATCATAGCTATCATATCTGCAAGAACCAGGCAGGTCCCATGATTGTATTACTTACAAATGCTAACTTTACATGAACAAGCATAAGCACCATCATGAAACCATAAGTACCACCAAACAGTAAACAGCCACAGCAAAGCACCAGGGCATTTTACTATCAAGCACACCAAAGAGCATTTCTTCGATTTGTCTGGACTGGGAATAAGGTAAAAATTGCCTATGAGCATTTCCTCCAAGGTCTCAGGTTCCTGATTTTTATTTTCCAGACATCACCATCTCTCATGTTTATGAAAGCAGTGCAAAGGTATCCAGCACCAGCCTCCTCTAGATGGAAAAACCTCACCACTGACCCCACTTTTCATTTGTAAGACATCAAATCTGTTTTGTTTGTGCCATTAGTATGGCTCCTAGTCTCCTCCTCAGCTTGCTGTGAGGCCCGGATTAGCCTTTAGTGGGAGTTTGTCAAGAAGCATTTCATGAAGCAAATGGACTGTAGACGTATTTGGAAAAAGATATCTTTGAAGGATTTTCTAAATCCTGCTGCAGCAGTGTCCTCCCTGAGAAGCCATCTTACTTGTGAAGGACAGTGATCCATAGGACCCTGCAGAGGGTCCCAGGGTAGGGCAACCACCAACCCATCATTGTGGTGGTGGGTTCCTTGTTTGCTCTGCTCAAATCTTCACCATCTTGGCTGCAGGGAAACAGGGATTAAAACTGATATTTTTTACTGGAGGTAATTAGAAACAATAACAGTTAAACGATTTAGCTGCTGACAGCTACCCCCAGCTGTGTCTGAAAGCTATTATGCACAATGGGAACCACTTCCTTGTTTACACCACATTTTCATGAGGAGTCATGCTAATCCTTCTGATTAAATATCAGCAACTTCATTTAATATTCCACAAGGGACATTATTTTGTGCTTTGGCTGATTGTTTTGTTTGTTTATTTGTTTTTGTTGGTGGGGGTTGTTTGTTTATTTGGTTGGTTTGGTTTGGTTTGGTGGTTTTTTATCAGAATACACCGTGTTGAGAGGCCTATGCTTGTGAGAAGATTATCTCTGAAGTGATTAGGTGCTCAGGGAGAAGGAAAGATGGAGGGTGGACCCTAATCCCTAAAACAAAGGTACATAGGATGGTCTTTCAGACACCAAGGACGGCTGATCCAGCTTGCAAGAGAGTGGGAGAAGCAGGGACAAGTTACTGTGTCTGTCTCACCTGAGGGAAGAAGTTTTTTAGTCCCAAGGAGCTATATACCACCATGCCCTTGCAAGCCTGAGAAGCACCAAGCAGAGTATGGCTGGCTGCTCCAGACACACAAGAACAGCTTAAGCTGGTTTTAACCTGAAGAAATATGATACATTAAGGGCTTGTGTCTGCCTTGGCCTTGGTTTGAAGACACCTGGTAGCTCTTGGCTTTGAGGCTGGGTGAGGACCAGACCATAAACAGGGAGTTTTGTGCTTCTGTTAATTCAAGAGTATATGCTGCATGGTTATAATATGTGCTGATGCATCCGAGACAGACAAATGGTGCTATTGACAAAGTATCTTATAAGCCTGTTACAGAAGCTCGTTGATCTTGGACCAATGGCGGCTGGACTCTCAATAAAATGAAAAATGTCATATATCTGTCTATTAGACTTTCTCAAGTTAGCTCTGTGTCCTGTGTACCTGACTCCTCTTCCTGCTTAATGTGTAAGAAATCCTGTATCGTCAACACTGTTTGCTTGTACTAGCAAAGATGTTAACCACTAAACAGAAGTTTATGGACTGCTTGTTTAACTGTACACCTTTACTTCAGACTAAACCTGTTTGTGTAGTAACCTTTCTGATACTGTGCAAATGAACCAGAGAGGAATTTGAACCAGAAAATACTGAAAGTTTTGTTATTTCAGTGTATTGTATTTGGAACCAATGTACCTGCTTGTTGTGCTTGCATGGAAATGTTGATAAGCCGTGAGAATATGCTTTGATGGTGGGAAGCCTAAAAGTTTAATAAGTGGCTTGCATGATTGATCTGATGCTAAATAAACTAATAAATCTAGAAATGCTTACATCTATTACCTGGTGATAGCTAACACTCAGCATGGATTAAGGAACAATAGTCATCATTACAGGGAGATGTAGTGATGGGTTGTTATCTGTTTATATAGCACAGACTTGAATGAATTCCAGCTTGGCATTTCTCCTTCTCCTTTTCCCTCAAAAACTTAGCAGTTGGATAACAAACTAAATCTGTTGTTAGTGGTGGAATACAGAACAAGGGGGCAGTACAACCTTGCTCTATAAGGTTCTACAGGCTGTCCCTGTGTCCTGGGGAAGGTTTGCTGGTTTGCGGGGACATTCCTCGTACTCCAGCAATTCCTTTCCTTCTTCCTCCAGATTTTTGGAAGCCCAAAATCCTGTTAGGCATACAGACTAGGAGGGGTCGTACTGTGTATCCAGATAACAAAGTACTCATGTTTGCAGCTGCTCTGACACACCCTCTTAAATATTGCTCTGCATCTGTGAACCTTGGAGCTTGAATTAGTAACACCCTAGCTGTAATGCTGTCTGATTGGAACCCAAATTAAAGGCAGCACTGAAATTGACCCGATTCCCTAAGTCAGGCAATCTTACATAGGATGGTGATTTGCTCTCCAGGGTCATAACTTGCCTCAGATCTGGGTGTTTGCCAGCAGGTATTTCAGCAGGCCCAGGTACAGAGCTCAGGAAATGCCTTCTGTCAGGCATCCAGGGCACAGCCAAACTGGTGCACACAAGGCCTGAGCAAGGTCGGTTTCTGATTACACTTTGGGCAGTGACTGACCTAATAGCTCCATCTGTGTTGCCTGTATCAAAGAAACATTTTTGAGGATTGTCAGGTAGTCATACTGAATTGACTCACTGACAGAGAAATCTTACAGAAAATCACTTCGGAAGAGACAATTCCAGATAATGTGTTGGGATTTGGGATACCTTAACCCAGATGTTATATCTCTTGTTGTATGGGTCAGCCAGGAAATATGCCCAGGTATCTCCTGTCATGTGCTGTTATGATTTGTGCCTGTTTTCTCCCTGCTAGTGGCACAATCCTGAAGAAGGTTAACCCCACAATAATCGGTCCCTATCTGTGCTGTAAAACTGAGTCATCAGCAGAGCTCAGTGACGACTGGAGAAGGCACAAAGTTTAAATTGTGGTCTATGACTTCAGGGTGTATTCTTTCCTAGACAACATTTAACATTTAGCAGAGATTTATTATTATCTCTGCCATCTTAATATTGTCTTTCACCAAGAAATGGGTTTAAACATCGTAATTTTTTTAATTATTCTCATTAATGTCCTTAGTAATTTTCTGAAGATCAGAAGCGGCCTCTATACCTATTCCTACCCCACTTTGCAAAGAGTGACGTGACACACACCCTACAACAGCGTGCTGTATCTCAGAGGTCACAGTTCCTTTCCTCAGCGACAGAAGGGGGCTGCAACTCTTTCCTCTGAAGTCAAATGCTACAAAACTCTCCTTCCTTTATACAGGCTCAGTACAAGAAACAGGGAAAGGTTCTACATAAGATACATTTTCTTTTGTTTCTGTAGGTGCTAATTAAATACATGTCAAATACACGTTGCAGCATGTTTTATAACCCTAATGTAAATCTAAAATTGCAAGGTGCTATATGCTCATGTGCTTTGGATTAACTTACTTTTGATGGTTTAATAAACCATTTCTTAAACATGCTAAAAATTAGGTTATACTAAGAGAAAGATGGTAAAGTTCTACCACAGCAATCATAGGGTCGTAACAAAAACCCTATATGTATTTTTAGAATTTAAGCTTTGATAAAATCATGTACAGTTTTCAAAATATTTCAATTCAGCAGAAACCAGAGTTGTGTATCTTTCTCAGCCTGGATCAAGTTTCTAAGGAAAGATGGGCTTCTTGGCTTTCCGTTTCAATTTTGGAGGCATTAGAGATCACCATAGAGCTGAAGATGAACCACATTATCAGAAATAACTCCTCAAAAAGTAACTCAATGCTACATCCACCTGCACAAGGATTGAAAAAGCTACACAATGAGTCTGTTGGAATCCATGTTTTAATTTATTCCGCAGTTGCATTCGAAAAATAAATACAATATCTTAACTGCTGAACACAGTCAGTTAAAACCACTGTTAAGATAGACTATGACATTCTGAACATGGACACAACTTTACCGGTTTCACTAGAATTATGGCTACTTTTACAGCAGTGAACCTCCCATGCTGAAACACCAGCTCACACCATCAAAACAGTTCTGGTTATTTATGATTATTGTAGGAATTACCACTCTTTTCATATTTTATAAATTCATCATATTCCATGTTTATACATTAAGCAAATTTGAGATAAGGATTTGTGCCATTCCCAGAGCATCTGTCTGAAGTACTGGTCCATCTCGCAGCCCCAGCACACTGGGCTGCCCCAAATTTAGCTTAGTCCAGTGTCTGTAGATGTCAAGTAAGGAGCACAACTAAAAGCAAGGTTTAATGCTGGAAGTTTTAGATGAGGAACACGAAGCCAAACATGAAAATTGCCTCATCTTCAGCCATCTTTCCCATCTAACTCAGCACACACAGTTAAAGTGCCAAAGATTAGACTGTCATATTGCCTAAATCCCTCCAAAGTGAGGGTTTTTTGGGGTTTTTTTTGTTTTTTTTCCCCCAGAAATACTAGCCATATAAAAATAATTTTCATGTATCTATATACATGCCATTTCCCTACCTAAAACTGGTCTCTGCTATTCTTGGGTTCCTCATTCAGAAGTTGCTTTCGGATAACTATATTTCAGTTTAACTAAAACAGTCTTAAATTCAAGTACTGGTAAACCTCACAATCTTGCAGAAATTCTGCTGCTGTGAGGATGACAGAAATCTATACTAGGTAATTTACTTTATCTCCCACTATCTCCTAATAAGCAAAACATGGGCTCATGTGCTTTGTCCTTTCAACTGTTCTCCTGGTTTTACTGTCTTGGCTCCACCTAGATTGTTCACTAACTTAGGAGGATAAAAATGACATAGTGGAAAAAGAGGTTCTGATTAGGTAAGTACTTGATTTTGTGGCTTTCTTGGTTCTGACTGTGCTCTGGTTAGAGAACAGCTCTGCTTCAAGAACTAACACTCCTCTCAATTCTCAGATATATAAAAATACGTTTTGGTTTCAAATAAATACAACACACTGAAACTGGACAACTTTCTCGTTATGTATTACTCTATAGCTCAACTACTTGGAATGACTGTAGGGTACTGATTCAGCAACAGGTACACTGATTCAGCAACATAATCAGCACACATTGTCAATGACTGCACTCAAATCAGAAAAAAAATTGTGTGTGATTTGCAAAATAAATCCTTGAAATCTTTTAGCACCTTTAATGATTCCTCCTCATCTGAAAACTGCAGAATTGTACAATGCTCTTTTATTGAGTTAAAAAAAAATAATAATCTGCCTCAGTTCTCTGTCTCCAGCAGTCCCTACTCTGTTATTCACTTGAAAGTTTAGAATCACTGGCAGCAGCAATAGACTATGTCTGTTAAAACATACAAAGCCAGTTCAATCAGTGTTTAAGGAATAAATTACTATAATGCAAATTGGAAGGCCTACTTTGCTTTCAGAATCTTTACTCTCATTCACAAAATCTTTCCATTTCTAGGCCTGCTACTAAAAAAGCCTCATAAAAACCTGCATGGAGAAAATGTTGTTAAAAACATCATCATACTTAAAACACACTAGAAATTTTCTTCCGTTTAAACGTTAAGTTCTTCTTTCTTTAGCTGTTCTGTGCTTCATTAGCTTATCTTCAATGAAAGCATAAAATGCCATTTCACTGAACGCTAAGTAAGGATAGATACTCTAGAGGTGTTAGAGCCTTCAGAATGCATGTTTGGAACAAGGACCTCTTAATCTTTTCTGCAGTGCCTACTGTTGTACTAGCATCATCCTAAGTGTGTCTTGTGCTCCTTTCAACCCGTTTCTCCAGCACTGAAGGACCTCTGTGTAGACTTAAACTGGGCTTTTTACAGAGCAATGGAATATTTTTTCTATATATGTATCTGTATCACAACCCTTCAATTAGTTGGTCCCAGCAGTTAAAAAAAAAAAAAAAACCAAACATGAATATGTAGATTCACTATACATGTAGTCTTTATAACTGGAAAGAATACATAGGGTATCCTTCAAACAGCTTCCTCTATAATCATGTCAACACTCACCCCACACAGCAATATTGCTAAGGCTTTCATACTTGCCTCTCTAACAGTATGAGAAAGGAGTGGATAGTAACATTTAGGAAAAAGAATGTCTGCTGACACTGATTCCTTAGTGTCCTTGGTAGTAAAAGATCAACTTGTGAAGTTTCAGAGCTGTGGGTGGAAACACAGAAGGTAGAAAAGATGGAAAGAGTAACTAAGGAGCTTAAAGGGAACTGCAGAATACACGTGTTTTCTACAACATGAGCATGCTTGAGCATTAAGAAAAGTCCTCACTGTTCAGAGTTCAGCATTCAGCTACAGCGGCCAGTGTCAACAGGGACAATATTGCAGGGGAACAATTTTAATCTGAACATTTTTTTCCTGAGAGTTCATTACCAGTCCTTGGATTGTATGTATACACATGGCCACAATATATTGGGGCTCCAAGGTACTTCTAATTACTATGCTAAGCACCTGCCTCTACTAGCTCTGGTAAAGCACAGGGATAATTACAATCTCATCTGAGCAAATGATGCATACCAACATTAAAAGCTTAATGTCAGGTTTTAAAGAGAATTTGGATTCCTAGCACCACAGAGAGTAGACGGTCTGTCGAAAGCCCCTGCTATGTACCTGTCAGAATCACTGGGCAGCTAAATATCCTTAAAAATTTGACCCTCCATCCTCCAGAAGATGTAAGCAATTCTCAGCTTGAGCTTTGGCCTTCAGTGCTTATGTTTTCAGATGCTGATTTCAGTTTTTGCAAAGATTAATCAACCACAGAACACTCCAGTGCACTGCACCAGTCTGTGCTAGTGTGGCTACACCAGTGCCTATACCTGAAGCAAGATAGTCATCCTTTCTGTTGCTTTAGTAATTCCAGGATATTCAGTTAAGGAAGACAAAAAAAAAAACAAACACCAAAACAAAGCAAAACCCAACAAAACCACAAAAACCCACAGAACAATTACAAGAAAATTTATGTTAAAAAATGCTTTAGAAGTGCAGAGTATCGCACTGTAGAGATTAATCAAAGGATTGCTATTTTGACAATCATGTGATTAGAAGCCCACTGAAAACTATGGAAATACACTGGATGACTTAAATGAGCTTTGGATCAGCTGTAAGGGCATTTCTTTATCTATGCACTGAGACTGTTATATACAACAGTTAAATAAGTTACAGTTACAACACTGAAGAAATGCCAATAATGAATATTTATTTTAGCTAACAAGAGCGAAAAGCTTTCTTACAAATAGTATCGCTAAATAACTTAACTATGTAATATCCTATGATAAATTGAAGTTGTAAAACAAACTTCAGATGCACCTGTACAGACTAAATAAATCAAAAAAGTAAATATAAAAATATATTACGAAATCACATCTTCAATGAGATGCTGCCTGTACAGCAACCTGAGCCAGCAAAATCCTGAGCACTCCACTCTCAATACTCTTGAAGACAGCTGAGTTCATGCTGCATTTTTCAAGCCCTCCCCACGCCCATCTTTGTGTTTTCTACCTAAAAAGCCAGACGTTTACAGATTCAGACTACTCCTCACACAGCTGCACAGTGTCAAGCAGGAAACAGAATCTCACACCATGAATTAGGAACATATGCCAAGTACCACATTAAAAAGTACTTCGTAAAGTTCTTTGGATCCCTCGATATATAGGTTCAGGTATCATTCAGGAACAATGTTATTTCTTAACTCAGTAGCTAACCTATGCTAAGCTAAACAATAGCATTTGATTGCAAGAAATGCATGGGCTCTTAAGTCACTGTTTGTCTGTTTTCAGTGCCTTTTTGAGGTCAGAGTAGAAATTGGCCAGGGTGCTAGACATGGCAGTGTCCACTGCAGATTGTGGTAGCATCCCTCGCAGTTCAGTCTGAATATAGCCTGTTAAAAGACTGTGGCTAGGATAGTCCTTAAGAGGGACACAGAACCAACCGCAAGGGTGATTGAATCCACGGACAAAGTTAGGTCTCACCTCTCCATAGTCTAGGCTTATACCTATTAATGAAAAGAAACAAAACAAGGAAAATTAGAGACAAAGGTAAAAATAAAGGTATGGTAAATTTAAAATTTACAAGTTTCTGTTTGGAAAAATTAGAAGTGACAGACACACTTCAAGTTTCTGGGTATCTCATGCATAAAAGTTGTTCTTCATGCTAGCTCCACAACAGACACAGAGTTCAACAGCAGAAATTCTGATGTTATATAGGCATTCCTCCCATTTACTGGCAAGTTAAGCATGTTGTTACTCCACCCAGTTTGCTGTAAGAGCTGAGCCAGAGCACTTAACTTGTCTCTACCACTCCTGTCCCACAGCTGGTATAAGTGAAACTTGGCACACAGGGATGGCTCATGGGTCAGCCACCAACTTGTATACTGCTTGAAATCTGTAAAATGTCAAAATACCTTTGAAACACTTGTTGGAGACCATCTTACACCATTTTGAATGCCTACTGCAAAACTAAACTTGATCTGAATCAAACCTTCAGTAAAGCAGCTGTTGTAAATAAGAATTAAGCAGAGATGTGGTGCCTTACCACATGTTAGAAGCCCATCTTCATAGCTTGTAGTATAAGAGAAATCAACAAACTCCCTAGGTGCTATGATGTTCCAGAGCTGGCCAGCAGTGGTGTAGCGCATCACACAGCAGTTCTTGTTGGGTGACAGAATAAGAAGGGTCAGAAAACAAAAATAAGTTAGTGTAACAAAAAAAGAGACATTTATTCTTGTAGGCAGCTAGCCTTTTCCACAAAGGTCACAGCTTCTACACTATGCAGACAGCTTCAGTGAAGTCTGAATGGTTCTGTGTGCACGGACAGACAGAATATCTGGCACCTTTAAACCACAGAATCATAGAACGGTTTGGATTGGAAAGGACCTTAAGATCATCTAGTTCCAACCCCCCTGCCATAGGCAGGAAAACCTCACTCTAGACCATGTTGCCCAAGGCTCTGTCCAACCTGGCCTTGAACACTGCCAGGGATGGAGCATTCACAACCTCCTTGGGCAAACCCATTCCAGTGCCTCACCACATTCACCCTCACTTTCTTCCTTATAGCTAACCTAAACTTCCCCTGTTTTAACTTGTTACCCCTTGTCCTATCACTACAGACCCTGAAGAAGAGTCCCTCTCCAGTACCCTTAAGGACCCCTTCAGATACTTGAAGGCTTCTATGAGGTCTCCACACAGCCTTCTCTTCTCCAGGCTCAACAGTCCCAGTTTTCTCAGCCTGTCATCATACAGGAAGTGCTCCAGCCCTCTTATCATCCTCATGGCCCTTCTCTGGACTTGCTCCAAAAACTCCATGTCCTTTTTATGTTGGGCACACCAGAACTGCACACAATACTGCAAGTGGGGTCTCATGAGAGCAGAGTAGAGGGGCAGGATCACTGCCGCTGACCTGCTGGTTGCACTCCATTTGATGCAGCCCAGGATACAGTTGGCTTTCTGGGCTGCAAGCACACACTGAAGCCCGTCCCTTGTTCAGTTTCTCATCCACCAACCAACACCCCCAAGTCCTCATCTGCAGGGCTACTCTGAGTCAATTCTCCACCCAACCTGTAGCTGTGCCTGTGATTGCCTCAATCCAGGTGTAGGACTTTGCACTTGTCTTGGTTGAACTTCATGAGGTTGGCAGTAGCCACCTTTCAAGTATATCAAGGTCCCTATGGATCCATCCCTTCCCTCCAGCCTATCAACCGCACAACACAGCTTAGCGTCATCGTCAAACTTGCTGAGGGGAACCATACCAATTAAAACTAGAGAACTGTATCACGCCTGGGAATGCAAAGCCATGAGCTTTTATGTGTCTTACTTAAGAGGTCCAAATGAATAAATAATAAAGAAGTCTATGAATAAATTGCGAGAGGTCAGTCTCTGTAGTAAAATGCTCTCCCAAAGTACCTTTAATCCACCAAGTGAAAATAAACCAGAATGCAAGAAATTCTTCAAAAAAGGGCTTTCTTAAAGGACAATAGAGTTTGTACCAATTTTAGGGAATAATTAGCAAAAATACCTTGCTGCAAAAATCTTCCTTAAGAGCCAAAGCAAAAGACAACCTATGTTCAAGCCACATGTCCACAGAGATTTGAAGGCATACTGAATGTCTACAGGAACCAAAGCAAGGCTTCCAACTCTTCCGCAATCAACTTCAAATCTACTTTTCTTTAGCAAGCCCTGCCATTCAGTATAAACTATTTTGACTACCATCACTCTGGCCCTCTGTCCTGGGTTCAGCTACAGCAGTCATTTTTTCTCTGTCTTAGTAGCTGGTGCAATGTTGTGTTTTTGACTTTCAGCCTGGGAACAACGCTGATAACACAGATGTTTTTAGTTGTTGCTAAGTAATGTTCACTCTGACCAAGGACTTCTCTCAGTCTCATGCTCTGCCAGGGAGGAGGGGAAGCCGGGAGGAAGCAGAGACAGGACACCTGACCCAAACTGGCCAAAGGGGTATTCCATCCCACAGCACGTCATGCCCAGTATATAAACCGGGGGGAGTTGCCCAGAAGGCCCAGATTGCTGCTCGGGTCAGGCTGGGTATCAGTCGGCGGGTGGTGAGCGGTTGTGTCCTTTCCCCTTGTTATTCCTCTTATCATTATTAGTGGTAGCAGTAGTGGTTTGTACTATACCTTAGTTACTGGACTACTCTCATCTCAACCCATGGGAGTTACATTCCTCCGATTCTCCTCCCCATCCCTCCAGGAGCGGGGGGAGGAAGGAAGAGGCGGGGGGAGTGAGCGAGCGGCTGCATGGTTCCAAGTTGCCGACTGAGCTTGAACCACGCTGTCACAGAGTGAAGTCAGTATTTCAGGATGAGGGAAGGTATGCAGCTTCTGTATCTGTGATTATCAATACCCAGAATTTTGTTTGTTGTGGAATGGAAGAAAAGCAAGCTAGCTGTATGAAAAGGCTTTGGCACATAAAATACCATACTGTAACTCTCTGTATGTGAATTTTATCAGAGGTTGCCAGAATTCCCTGGTCCAAAAGAATTGTGACTGACTAAGATTTACTCCTCGTTTTTAGCACTGATGGGAAGATGAACTTTAAGCTTCAGAACAGGACTGTGCAGCCAGAAACTCTCATCTGAGGTGACCCACTGCATGTATGCGCAATATCCCATGAGCATGTGGAAATATGTTAGTATTTGTTGGAATCAGTGCTCTGCTATATTGTTAAATTCACATATGCAGCTATGCACATTTCCCTTAAGAATCTAAATCAAGACTTTACCTCATCAAACGTTTCCATGATGTCCATTGTAGTCATTAAGCTGTCCCAGTCTAGCCTATAAGGTCCAGGGCGAATATGATCCACTATTCTGTTAGTAACATCTTCCACCACTCCTTGAGCTTTGTAGCTAAAGAAACATATGTTTACATTTAAAAGAAAGAAATTCTTTATAAATATTCCATTAATCTGCAACAACACATTTACTATAATACCTGGAGTTCTGATCAGTGAACAACTGTATCAGAAAAACAGTACAGAAAAAGACCTACGGGTGCATCTACCCTTCTCGGCAACAAATGTTATTTGGAGAAACTTTGTCCCTCTGCTGCAATCAATGTTTTGTAAATGGCAAACTCCTTCCTCAGATAAAAATTATTATGTTTATTTCCCTAACAACTTGTTATTTCGCCCTTATTGCTAGGCAAGCAAAGGAGTCCACAAGGGACAAGTAAAGCTATGAGGAAAAAGAAGGGAGAGCAGGAATACAATAAGAAAAGGATTTTTCATTAAGTAGAAGCAACAGTAGTACAACCAAGCTAAGGAGAAACTAGGTTATGCTTTGATGGCATATAAGAATACCAAATATACCAAAATAATTTGGTATAGGACATTACAGAACTTTCATCTGTTATTAGATAGTCTTTAGTAGACACCAGAGATACTGTTTACTTGAGTTTTACTGGGCCCAGCTCCTGAATGGGAGGAATCTGTCAGGATCAATATTTTCAAAATACTTACGCATTAAGCTGTTCATATTAATAAGAGGTAACTATTCAAGCAACAGATTCCTCTATTCACTAGTGCACCCATATTCACTCACAGTTACTTGGTTGGAGCCAATCTCAGCTGTATAGCGAGAACTGGAAGGCCACAGGAGCATGCCAGTGGCCTCACTGTGTCCTTCAACACTTGAAACTGTCCTTTATTCCACCAGGTGTATATACAACCCTGGTGTCTTCATCTGCATACAGCAGCCACTGCCCTCTTGGCAGTGGTTCCAGTTACACAACCCGTTGATGCCAGTGTGCCTGTGGCCCTACACAGAGTCCACAAACTCTTGGTGTCTGGGATCATCAGCTCTTGCAGATTTAACAGGATTTATAATCTACAGAGTGTATGTGCCTTTGAGATACTTTCAAACACTACCTCTTCACGCAACTTTTAATCTCTTTCACAGTGCTGTTTTCTAGTAACTATTTCTCTACATAAACCTACAGAACCCAGCGACAGAAACTCACACAGGAGGGGCCTTTATGTCATACATCTTTCCCACAACTATACGCTTGATACTTTACTGCATAGTCACCATAACAGTTTAAGTACTGACTGGGCTGACAGCCAATAACACTTGGACCTACTAAACCTGGACTTGACTCTTTGGTTTGTAGACCACCTTTCTAAAAGGTCTGGGCACATGTTGTGTGTACTTCAGCCAATATGAGTTTTGTGGTGTGTTCCAGTTTTCATTGTTCAATGTTCTAGACAGCATGCAATGCTGAAGTGTCAAAGTATAACACTAAAAAGAAATGATACAGGCACACTAGATGATCCACCTAGCTTCTCCTCTGGAGAATCTGTGCTGCTCAGGGCTTCCTCCATTTATGAATTCTACAAATCACATCTGTGGAACCTTAAAAATGGATTTGCTCTGCAGGTAAACTTACAGGTATCCACTGAATTCCTCTGATGGTTTACGCCACACAGCTGCATCTTTCTGAAATAAAATGGAATATAGGATGTTTACTGTCACTTACATACAATTATAAAGCATCCAGAAAATGCTTCAATTTTTCTGAAGAAAACAAAACAACTTTACCATTAAGTATGGTTAACACCAAAGTGCTCATTGACGCGGGCACTTTTGTACACTTTTCTTAAGAACAGAAGATGTTTCAGACATCTTTGACTCATAATCTTCCATTCTTTCAAAAGAATCAGTCAATTGCCCTTCCTCGTGTCAAATACTAGAAGCCTGTGCAGAAATACAGCTTGGCAGGCCAAGCCAGCTTACTGTGAAAACATATATAATAATGGAATCACATTATTTGGTAAAGCCTTTCAATTCAAAGGCAACTGGAAAGCCATTATATGCACACTACTTAGACAGGAAGACCGGACAACTTCTGCTCGCACCCCTGTTACACATGACCAAGCAGATGTGTGCAGGAGGTGCTGACCAAGGCAGAAAAGAAAGCTTAAGTCACCCTTCTCTCCTAGATGCCTGACTAGATGTGTCTTACAAGCAGTAGTCTATTATTTGACAATTATCCAGAGAAAATAAAGAAATCAGTATCTTCTGATTTTTACCTAAGTATGAAACCAAACCTCTTTACAAAATCTCTCAATTTTAGTATTAAACAGACTACCATATGGCAGCTTTTTATTTGGAATCATGATTACATAAGCACTAAGGACCGAATGTCCTAAAGAACAGTAGCCTAAGTACTGCATCCAGAATGGTTTAAGATATTTTGGGACAAAACACATCTCCTTGGCAGGTAGCTAAAGCTGTGCATTTCTTTCACATGGCACTATAAGGAAGGAAGGAAAGTGGGGAGGAGAAGGAAGGGAGGATCTGAAACACTGAGATTCAGTAACTTAGCAAAACAATAGTATAGCTGTAAGGCATCATTTAGCAGAGCAGAGGTGGTATAGATGTTCTTGCAAGAGTGGCTTGGCTTGCTTACTCTGTTCCTCCCTTTTGAGAGACTGAATTTGTTAATTTTGCAAACAGTCAAGTTACATTTGGAACACTTGACAATCTCTTATCAATGTCTGCTCACAAAATAAAAATAAAATAAAATAAATAAAGACCCATCCAAACCATTGTAAAAAAAGGGCAAAGACAGAAATTTACCACGCTAGTACTATCACACTGCTACACTGAGGTACCAAAATACATTCCTACCTCCTATGCAGGACAGGGCTAAAATGTATTCAACCAGCCTACAAGTGATGCACCAGCAAAGTTTTTTCAGCTTCATGAAACAGGGCTCAGAGAAGCCAAGCAGCTCCAAAGAAGGTTATGCAAACTGCTTTGAAAAAGCAGGAACTGCATTCTCTTTCATGGAAGGAAACATGATAATGTGGGGGCTCTGAAGGCAATAGAAACATGAAGCAATATGCGCGAAAGAACTCAGAATGATTTCACATTTTAAGGGGAAGACATTTGGAAGCTGAAGCATGATACATTCAAGCATTATGGATAAAAGTAATTACAGAAGCTGGCAGAGCCTATCTGTATGCTGTGGCTGGTCTGCGGAAAGTACAAGTGAGCATCTTGCAACACTGCTAGTGCTAACAGTATTTCACACTTAAGAAAAGCCTACAGTCCTACACAGGTAGGATTTTCCTGTGAGATACTTCCCTGAAAACAGGTAGAAGGACTGATAGACTATGTCTGTAGAAAGCAAAAATACATCCTGACATCTACAGATGTACTATCCTGAAAGGTGGTTTCATAGGGCCTCCCATAAGAAACTCCTACAAGAATCTGCCAGGTGTTTCACACCCATGGTATCCAGCACAACAACCTCTCTTCCCTCTACAAGTGACCTGCAGCTTCCTTAAAAGCCACACACACAAATCTGCCCTTCACTCACGGTTTTCTTGGCGACCCGCCACTCGCTGTCTCCAATGCTGTGGTATTGAACCAGAGTGTTCCGCAGCTTGGTGGCCAGGGGTGCTGAGTTCGGCAGGAGATCCATTTGCTTTCCTCCTGCTTAAAGACACCCACTACACAGACACACACACCAGAAACAAGACACCACACTAGGGATGTCAATGACAGCATGATGCATTTAAATCATAGAATGGTTTGGGTTGGAAAGGACCTTAAGATCATCTAGTGCCAACCCCCTGCCATGGGCAGGGACACCTCCCACTAGAGCATGTCGCCCAAGACTCTGTCCAACCTGGACAGGGATGGGGCACTTACCACTTCTCTGGGCAACCTATTCCAGTGCCTCACCACCCTCACTGTAAAGAACTTCTTCCTTGTATCTAACCTAAACTTCCCCTGTTTAAGTTTGAACTCGTTACCCCTTGTCTTATCCTAGCACTACAGCCCCTCTCCAGCATCTTTGTAGGCCCCCTTCAGATACTGGAAGGCTGCTATGAGGTCTCCACGCAGCTTCCCTTCTCCAGGCTTAACAGCCCCAATTTTCTCAGCCTGTCTTCATATGGGAGGTGCTCCAGGCTCCGGCATCACCCCCGTTGCCCTAAATCCGCGCACTCTGAACAAGGAAAGCAGAACCACCGCCTGCCCTGCCCGCTCCGCGCACACACCCCCTCAGGGATCCCCTCAGGACCCCTACACGCGGCGGGAGGAGGGAAGGGGGCGACGGTGCGCAGTCCGAGAGACAAAGGCCGCCCGCACGGCCGTTAGGAGCGCATGACGGGCGCGAAACACCCGTTACTCCTCCCGGCCCCTCCTCAGCCCCGGCTCTCACCTTTGTCCAAGATCCTTCGCCTCCTCCGCCTCCACGGCTGGCGGTACCACC
>NW_009926116.1:230246-232314 GCF_000696875.1 Nestor notabilis | reverse complement strand
ATTCCTTAAGGGCCAACACATTTGACCAGTGAAGAAGAACAAGTCCAAAGCTAAATGACTCTCCCACTGAGAAATGCCCCTCTGTGGTATCTTCTTTTTTATGTTAAGAGTGCCCTGGGCCAAGCCAAGCATCTTCCCTGATGTTAGCTCACCTATTAGGACACAAGAAGAGAAGCAACATCCTGAAGTGTACATGGAAACTTACACAAGTCAATGCAGAATAAAACTTTACAAGTACACAGAGGCATTTGATTAGCAGGAGCCTTGGGAATTCTACTCCAATGGCTCACTTCCAGAGGGATTTGAAAACTGGCCTCAAGTCATCCTGCCCATGTTATGTATACACAAAGATTAGGCACAGTATTTGGAAAAGGAAGCAGCTGCAGAAATTCAGTCAAGGTACCACAAATAAATGCATTTACATTGCAGAGACAAAAATATGCAGGTGGTATAATGATATTTACAGCAAAATTTAAGAACTTTGCAATAACTAGCAGCCAGATCTTGAAGTCGGGCTTTTCCCTGGAACACATTTACTCCAAACCAAGTCAAGCTGTTACACTGACAACTCTAAAAGCTGTTAGTGATTTTGAGGCCTTAGCTGAAATTTATCTCGGGGATAAGTATATCTTTCCATTCAATGCCACAGAAACCAGGCTTGTTTAGTATTTCTGGAACCTAATTCCTTACTTCAGGCAATAGGAAACATGACTTACATGTCCCCTAATACCAATCAGACAAGGACAATAATGTTGCCTTTATGCAAAGGACCCTCCAAAGTTGAGGGGATGCACAGCATTTTCCTTCCTTGGCCTGTGTCCTTTGTGAACATGCAATCCATTTCTAGAATGGGAATCTCTTTAGCTGGAGAATAAATTTGCAACATCTTTTCAGTATCTGTGGCAATTTAATCCCAACCTGAACAGTTTAGATCATATACTGCAGTTTTCTGTGAACATACTGCTACATATGTTTAAAGCATATATTGCTATTGTTTAGATAGAACACTGGAGTCTATATAAACAAACAAATTCAATTTATTACTTGTTTGTGATTGTGCACTAAGCATCTGTATTTTTAAAATGGCATAAGCTAACAGCAGTTTCTCTAAAATGAAAAAACAGACACAGGAAACATAATGTGCCTTAAAGATGTACAAGAGGTTTAAAAATAGAGAACTTCCTTTTTTAGTAAATGGCCAAATTAACAGAAAAAAGAGACAATATGTTTGTGCTTGGAACTGAAAGAAGAAAAAGGAACTAAATGAGTTTTACTGGCCACATGTCTCAAACCAAATGGATGTCTTTTAAACAAAAGCACCTCTCTTGCTTCATTTCATTTTCAGACTGCAATGTCTGAACAAGACAACAGAAAAAGTTTAATCTCTAAAACATGAATGCTGAAAACAAATGCATTAGAAAATACCAAGCCAAAGCTATGCTGGTGACATAAATGTGAAAAATGGAATTGAAATAAACTGTGCCAGAAATCTATTTCTAAAAATATGTCTTTACAGTAGTGATATTTATAAATTTGACATACTCTAAAATTTAGCTCACTAAAGATTATTTCTATGCAAATATGCATTTCTCAAACCCCATAAGCGTGCGAAAAATCCAAAACACATTTCTTGAAAATCAATTTCTGTGGAGTACAAATGTATCAACTTAGAGGCAGCATGCTGATAAATATTAAAAAGGTCTACATTGTGCAAAATGAAAACTTGTAACAGGACACAGTAGTACCGTGCACTGTGCAGAGGTTCAGAGAGAACATGAAACAGCCCCACGGTTTCAAAAGGACTCTGTGGTCTGACATTAGTCATTTGGGTTCTGATAAAGGATGTTGTAGAAGGTGCTGCCCACATTATGCAAATCACTAACCACTTAATTTCCTTCCCAAGTGGTGAAGCTCAAGCGTTTTCCCTGAACATACAGTGCTCATTTTCTTGTAACTCTGTGGTTTCTTTTCAATAGCCTGTGAATGCCAGCAAGTAAGAAGATAGCAGTAAGAAACTAAGAGGTTACTCAATGATTCCAAAGGTTATAGGAATGCTTTTTAGATACAG
>NW_009926116.1:222746-225246 GCF_000696875.1 Nestor notabilis | reverse complement strand
AGCTTCTTCAGGGAGCAGACTGAGCATGGGACTCTGCTTTAATTCCCAGGTGAAGGCATTCGGTGAGACCATCTGGTTCTGGCTTCCACAAACACCTCCACAGGCTCCTCATCATCAACACTGATCAGCAGGGAGGAAAAAGACATTTCTGAAAACCACAGGCTGTTGCTGCTATGCTGAAGCCTTGCCCCTGGTTCCCTGCACAGCCTTTTCCAGCAGGCACATGTACACTTTTGGGGGAAAGTGGAGTGTGGGATGAGCTTTCTCCTTATGTTTACAGACGCATAAGTGGGGAAGAAAAAGGATGGACAAGGAAGCACAGTGAAAGCATACTCCCCAGAGACAGCAAGAGATGGTGCTGGAAGGAGCTGGAGAAAGAATTTGAAGAATAAAACATAAAGCAGGAGGTGAGGAGGGAGGTTCACCATTCCTGAGGGAAGGAAGAGCAGTCTGGGGAATGATGCAGGGATGTAATTTTTCTGGGACGGGCAAGGAGAAGCCTCAGCAGATGATCCTCCATAGTCTCTGGATAGTTCTCCATATCCCATCCTCCTGTGATCCCCACAACGCTGTATTCTCTGTGCCAAGGCCACTTTCTCCACCAAACACAGGTGTTACCTGCACCAGCCTCAGCCTCAGGAAACCCTAACGCAAGCAAGGGTGGTAAGACCAGGCATCCTGGATATTGTCATACCTGATGCCACAGTGTCCCCAGCAGTGGGGAGAAGTAACTACAGGAGAAATCCTACTTTGTACAGCTGTCAGGAATGCACTGACGGGTACTTACAGGTGCCCAGCCTGAGCCCCTGGGCTTGCCACAGATGTGAATACAGGGTAGGAGAGAGGAGGTGAGGCTCACCTCCTGCCCTGACCGTGCTGCTGCGTGGGATGCACACCCAAGGGCAGGCCACATCTGAAACGCTTCCCAGACATCATCACCAAAGAGAGTTTCATATTTTAGAATCCAGATCTCCCAAAACGAAAGGGCCGTGGATAAAGTCGCAGGCTGTCAAAACATCCACAGCTAAGGAATGCCAAACTAGCAAAAAACAGCTTTACTCTTCAAAAGCTGCTAAAGGGTTCCTCCATTGTACCACGTAGGAGGAACTTCAGACCTGATTTATTCAGCTGAAAACAAGCCAGCATGGACAACATTTAAAAGCTTTGCTTCCCAGCCCTGATGGCATGACTAAGGGAAATGGGCCAAGGTGATGCATCACCAGCGTTGCCAGACCTGCCAGCACGGTCAGGCCTGAAAAGAGTAGGCTCATCATCATTTGTGCATTGGACCCTCTGCTTACACAGTTGTTGAGTGTAGGTGGAAAAAAGTTCCTGCATTTCAGGATGCTTGGATGAGGTAGACCTCATACTGCCCGAAGCAGTAAAGCAGTAGACTTTACCAGTTCTGGTAAGTCTGCCCCACCACCCCTGCAGCTAAAAGCCACGAGGGATGTCTTCAAAGCTCATGAGATTGATGCCAAATACGTAACATTAAAAAAAATTAATAAAAGTCAATTGGTTTGAGATCTGAGCTCCTCTAACCCCATGTTTAAACTGCCCTCGTGACAATTCTTCTATTAACTCCCTGAAGTTGAGTAGGACTATTTTGACCTGCTCAGAGAGTAGAGGATGGGATGGGAACACCATGGCCAGAGACAGGTCTGACTGGCTGGGCCTCCTCCTCAGTACTGGGGCTGCAACGCACAGGAGGACCAATGTTTTAGCAAAAACACATCTTACGTGACTACCTTAGATCTCTCTGATGGGTTATTCACAAAGAAATTACATGAGTTGTCAACAAAAGCTGAGGCCATCCCCTGCATTTTATATGGCCTCCAGGACTCCCAGTGTCTAGGGGGCACTTCAAGGAGTCTTCCTACTACTCTTCCTTATTAATGCTGAGCTGGCAACTTGCTCAAGGATCAGGAAGTTGTCAAGTTGGGATTAAGCACATTTCTGTATTTCTCTTCCACCTCTGGAGGCAGGCCAGAGACTCAGAAACAGCTTGACCAGGACAACACCATCTTAGTGACAGGTATGATTAACATAGAAGTCAGTGACAAAGTGTTTTCAGTGGGAAGAGATTTGAGCTCTTTCTCAGGCAGCAGTGCAGAGCAGAGCAGATAGCTGGGAGCCAGGCGCTGCCCATCCTCTGTGTCAGCAGTGGCCAGTGTGAATCCTTTGGGTAGCTGTCTCTGGATATGGGAATTATAAATGGTCTGTGTAGCAAATGCTGATCACACCGGACAGAAGCATTTCTTCTAGTACATAGACACACAGGTAAGCTTCCTGCAGATGTAACATCTGTGAAAGGAAATAAATCCCAGGCCCACATAGAGTGGGAAAGAAATTTCGAACTTAGCCCATGGCAAATTGCTGCATAATACTACTTATTCTGGTCTTCTTTATTGTCGTTCACTAGAATTCTTCTGTGAAATTCATCAGCTTTGAAATACATAATCTGCTCAGCATGGTGAGCTATGGTGAGCAGGTAAAAACG
>NW_009926116.1:93055-222715 GCF_000696875.1 Nestor notabilis | reverse complement strand
GGGAAAGAGAGAAAATCCACAGATTATTTCCCCATGTAAGTGGTCAACTCCTTCTTACTCAGCTTGATTAATGTGAGATGTGCACCACCGCAGCCCTTGGAAGAGAAACCTTACAAATCTCCTTTCTCACAAAACAAAGGCTGCTCACTGAAGTGTTCAGGTACTCAGTTACATTCAACACAAGCTAATTCACTTATCTTCAACAAGTGGGCTATTGATTTTTTGCCTGATTTCTAAGCTGCCCGGGGCTTTCTGAACTACAACAATAGCATCCTGCAAAAAAAATTAAAAAAAAAAAAAAAGGAAAAGAAAAGGATGAAATTTAGTGGAAAATATCCCTTTGCTCATCAGTAATTAGGATGACTTCATGTTTGCTTAGTTCTGTCAGTATACAGCCATGGTTTAGGAAACTTACACAATCCTGTTTCACTTGTCTCTGCTATATAACTTGATAACCATAAACTGCATTCTACTTGTTTCTGGCCTAAGAATATTGAAGACCATTTTTCTCCATCAAGAGAGATTGTCCAATTGCTAGGAGTCATTTGCTAATTGTGCTACCCGCGTCATTTTAGAGTTATAGTCAAACTCTCATGGCTTTTACAGTGACCACATGCAGTCAAGAATGAAATGGCATGTAACTCATGCAATTGTGGTAAAAATATTAACACATAAAAATAATTTAAAAACTCATTATCTCCCATCATTATAACAAGCATATCAACTACACTACATTCGATAATTCAGTCTTTTAGGAGCTTATATAAGAAAGGTGTACCGTTGCTTTTGCCCCTGTACATAGAAAGGCTAAAATGCATATTCACAATTTCAGGTATAAGATAAAATTCCATAGGAAAACTTAGTTTTGAACATGTCAAATGAGCTTTGCTCATTTGCAAGGTAAAATATGCTTGTGTGAGTATTTTTTTACCTTTTGCATCTGAGTTTTAAGATACTTTTAGCTTATATTTAAGTAAACTGTTGTCAGTGGAGGTCGAGTACTGTTACTATAAAGCCATAATAGAAAAAGAACCTAATTTACACAATTAAGCCTTACAAAGATGACTGGATATTGTATTGCTGAAAAAAGATTTATAGATAAAACTGGTCTAGTAAGCCAATATACTGTAATTAAAGTAATTTTCCTTTATGTAAGAATAATCTTAACAATAGATTGTAGTTTTGAGGGATGGGTTCCTACACAGGTGAAACAGAGTCCTAAATTTACATACCAAAGAGAAAATCACAACCCTTGGTCCTAAAGCACAGTGGATTAACAGGTAATTAAACAGAACTGACAGGAATCTTCCAAGCCAGGCCTTTCTTCACACTTTCTCACTAAGGAAATACCTTAGTTTCTCTATTTTTTCCCCTTTTGTCTCTACCTAAAGTACAACACTACTGGAAATCTATATACAAATGGGGCCCCACTTACATATCTATTGGATAGATTTCCCCCCTTGCCATTTTTTATGTTTAGCTATATGGTCCCATGGCATATCATGGTCTTTTAGCTTCACCTCATGCTTCTAAATTGCAACTAAGAAAAACCCATAATTTCCCCTCCTGTCATGTCTTAGCAGAGAGGAGTGGTACTGCATTTTGTTTGACAAGGACAACGACAATGCCAGCTTTAGAAAGCCTGACATGGAGAAGCCCTGACCTGCAAGAGCTCTGCCAGTATCACACAGAGATCTTTCCACTGAAGAAGTCCATACACCATGTAGGTCATTCCCAGCACTGTGCCCCAATGTATTTAGAGGCTTCTGCAGTATGAAGGGGATTTAGAGAGTATAGGCTTTTCACTTGCACATGGGATGTGTTTCTTCCTACCAATGATCTGTCCTTGCCAGACTGTCAGCTCATCTCTGCTTCCAGCTCTTTTCACTGCCTCTTAAAATGCCCATTTTCCAAATAAGAAACACAGACTTAATGTGTATATATCCAGCTGGTGCATGGGATAAGATGTCATGCTTACACACCAGTAATACTACAGCAAAGCCAGACTGTAGCTGAAGCAATGCATGATCCCCCACATGCACCGTCAGTACCTGAAGGTGGGGGGAGGAATCTGTCAACTGTAATACAGTTCTAGTAAAGATATCTCCTCTGTTCTCTCTGTCAAATTGACACACACAGATATTTCAATCTATACTTCACAGTTAAAATTGATCCTAGTGAGATACGTGGTTTGATCAAACTTGTGTAGGACCGAATCAAACAGGACTGATGACAAAAAATACCTGCCTTGCAATAGAAGGAAGTTTTTCTTGTGACGACAGGGAGTTGAAGTCTTGGTGAGACAGACGGGACCAAAAAAGCTCTAACATGACCAGCTCAGCATAAATAAGCCAAATTCTACTAAAACCAGGTGATATATAAACAAAAATCAAAATCATATGTCTCTCTATATAATTCTGTGGCTTTGAGAATGCTGACACAGTGTTTAAAATCTATGTATTTTCAATTCCTGCCCTACAGTGCCAACTCTTAGGTCACAGCTCTGTGCCTGTGGAGGGATGTGAGAGTGTATGTGCATACGTCTGGGTCTTTCAATACCTAACAAGCTTTGGTCATTTAGGATAAAGTCCTAAAATAAATAGAACCGTAAGCACAATTGAGTTTTTTGGAGTGGTGATCCAAAATAATTGTGAAAAAACAGCATTTATCAGAAATTAAAAGGCACAATTCAATATTGCGTAAATATGACTAGAGGAGTGTTGTAAGTAAATTAAATTTAATATAAGAAAATCACAGGTTTTATTTATCCCTGTGTAATCAGAGCGTAATGTTAACTGGATCATAATTTCTACATTATAAAGGATCTGACCAGACACTTAACATGTTATTAGTTTGCCAAACAGTCTTAAATTCAGTGAATATTTTAAAGATTTAGCTCCCCCGAAACCTTTCTGGGTATCAGATCACATCTTTATATTACTGTACATCTAAGCTTTAAAAGATGAGTTTAAGAATATATTCTAATAACTAAGGTGTATATTGAAAACAATTTGAACAATTGCCATAAGGGGAAACCAGGGTTGCCAATCCAGTTTCAATATTCTTTCTGTCATAAATTTGCTTACTTCAGCTTCTTTTCCCACTCAAGTGTACTTGGCTGTTGTTTGACGGTCATCTTGTGTTTTCATGCCAAACAAAACAATTAATTTAAATCATAAAAAACCCCAAATGCTGGTGTAAAAAAAGCCATTTCACATTGGGTTTGCATCTAGAATAAGATATGATGGTTTGGACGGATAACCTGAAAGCAGCATATCATTACACCACTACAGCAGAGATACAGGAATCTAAGGCTTATCCAGAGAAATATTAAGAAGATGGGAGAACATAATAAAGTTTCTATAACAACCAATAGGACCAAATGGAAAACAATCAGAGAAGTAAAAATACATATGATAATTCAGGTAACATGTAAGTTTAATAATACATTTTGTACTAATGATAGAAATAACTACCTTGATCTACAAGTATTCTGAAGCCCCTCCTTTGAAGATAAGGATGGGATGCTCAAGTAATGCTGAAAAACTGGCATGATGAGAACACTGAGACTAGTTTGCTGTGTCCAAATACACAGGGCTGGTGGTCCAGTAGTGACCAGCTCCCACCTCCCTTCACCAGGATTAGTTTTGCCTCTGTATTCTTCTATCCCATCTCAATTATCCCATCTCAATTAGAAAAAAGGTGAGCACATTAAATGTTTGGTACAAACATAAATATTATTAAGCAATTTATTATTAGTCAAGACCTAGTCCTAGAAGTTTCAGTCTCTTAATTATATGCAGGAATTCTAATGATAGTTCTAAAAATGTGAATTATAGTCATATGTCTAACCAGTATGGATTTTGGTGAAATAAAAAACCATAACATGCTCTTCAATCCATTATTGCCCACAAATGCAGGAAAAGATAATACAATGTCACCATGTGCCAACCATATACCACAGAAACTTCCTGTAATATTTATAGAAAAACTAGAGTAATCTGAGATTCTAATCTCTATAACCCATTGACAAATGCAGTTCTATTAACAACATCTACAGTGTGCCCAAAAAGGATTTAAAAACTGATAGAAAACTGAATCTTGAAGGGCTAAAAATGTTACACAGAGATAGTTGAGGTAATCACTTAAGACAGTAAAACTCAATGAGGAACCTTAGCGTACCTAACATATCATTCAAAAAACTTTGTCAAAACAACCTCATGCAAGACTATTTACTCCAGTTACATATGCATGAATCGTGTTTCAACATTAGGCAGGTAAATTGCATACACAATTTGGATGAATAGATGATAATTCAGTTTCGGAAATCCAGAACAAGGAGTCCCCATTCTCCCTCCTCATCATCTCCCTTGGGGCGAATGCAAGCCCAGGCTAAGAAAGTGCTGTTAGAGAAATGCGCAGCTTTGAAGCACGTATCTCAGTTTCAGACTCAGGCAGTTGGAAGTGTAAATACCACTGAAATTTGGTGAGATTTGGGAGCTTAATTTTTAAATGAGCAATTAGGCTCTTAACAGAATTAGGTTTTAGGCATCACTGGCTGTGTTTTCAAAGGAGTTTAGAAACTTGAAAAGGAAGCTATAGGCCTGCTGGCATTTTCAAAAGCATGTGTGCAGTGCAGTGGATTACCTTCCTTAGCTGTTTGAATTTTGTTTTGAAGATCATGAGATACCTATCTGTGGCTCCAAGTGCCTAAACAATTTATTTGATAACATAGTATCTAACAATGTAGGTGTGTCTGCTCTTTCTATTTTTCCAAAGAACCCTGAAAGCACCTTAAGGAAGCCAAAGACTAGCAAATCACTACTTTCTGAGTTTTTCATTGTAGCTGAAGGAACTATCAAATCCACCCTCATAACCCTTCCACCTACACTAACATGTTATTTCTGCAGATTTTAGAACTGGGTTATCAAGCTAATAACAAGTTTATAAACCAGCACCAACTTCTATAGTACAAGGTAGAACTAACATTCTAAATTCTGAAAGACAGCCTCCTAATAGGCCCCCTCTATGCCTTAACCCATGTTTGGCTGACGCTGCAAGTTTATATAGCAAAGGGAGACAGGGAATGTTTTTTCTAACAGAGCAACTGAATGACATAGCAAAGCACTGCATGGCATTTTAAACACAGCAATGTGCTCAAGAGGTGAGATCTGCACAGGCTGATACTCCTAGTATTAGTCTCACCTGTCTCTGCTCTTCCACAGAGAAAATAATTTAAACAATCACTTGATGAACCATGATTATACAGCTGCCTCAATCTTCTGTTATTTCCAAGGAAAGAACAACCGGGGTTGATCACTATCCCAGTTCACAATTTCCATCACAATTTTTAAATCTTATTCTTACTGGTGTATTAACACACCCCTTGCTTTACATTTACCTATTATATACTTTTACATTATGAAGTGTATGGAATTAACTGAGGATTGCTATTTACTGCTCTACTTTTCCCTGCTCCCTGGTTATACAGGTATCAAGGACGGGCTTATATCACAATCTTTGGACTGGCTGAATCCTGGCTACAGTGTACAGGAAATGGTAGAAGAAGAGGATGGGATTTGGTGTCTGATTCATGCAGGCGGGATGCAATGTAAGTCATTCTACCAAAGGCAAACTTTTTCCAGACACCTTGTTTCATGTGGATGCTTCATTGCTAAAGTAGATTTCAGTGGCACATGTTTCCCAGCACTGATCATCACAGCTGCCAGCTACAGAAGGACATTTCCACAATCTATGGCTTGTTATGGCAGTTTTCTACCATATTTCTGACAGTCGCTAGCCAGAGCTAACACTGATTACTACTATCCTGCTTATTGTTCTGCTTGACTTCATAGCGAATACAGAAAGATGCAAGTTGGTCTTACACATTTGGCACAATTTATGTTCAGCTCTAGGCCTCATTTTCCTTTTAGGGATGTTGTTGTGGTGCTGAAAATTCCTCAGAGATCTTGTGTGATGCTGTCTGTTGCTCTGATCTAAAGAATTACCAATGTAGTCAATAGCCTGAGAATCTGAGACACAGATTTCTATGTTTCATGGGATCATCCTCAACTCCATAATGTGTGATTAAGAATCATTTTTACCAGACATAACTTATTGATTATTTTGGAAAAGAACAACATAAAAGACAGCATTTAGTCTTTTTCTCCTAGATAAGCATATCACATGGGTAGTTAAGGTGGATATACGTTTGTGCGTGTATGTACATGAATAACTATTACAGGTAAGAATGATACTACACACTTATCAGCCTCACAGGATTGAAAAATTCTTCCCTTCCAAAATATACAACAAATATTTAAAAAAACCCACAAGTAAACAATGTCAGCACTTCATATTATTTATGCTTTACCAAAAGTGGGAAGAACACTGTGTTTGGTAGCCTGACTTCATGATGACATGAAGAAATTAATATTACAAACACTCATGTGAACCCCCTGACATACCCTCCTCCTTCACCTCAGAACATGTCTGTCTGGGAGAAGGGGACAGGCATGATGGGATTCACTACACATGGCTGTCTCATTCAGTCAGAAAGGTTCCCATTTGTATCCAGACAACTTACAACTGTCCTTTAATTCCTCAATGACTAAACACCACTGTTTGTTAATTCTTCGTATAATGTCAGTAGTAACTACAAGGTGCTAGACACTATCAACACTCATTAGTATAGACAGATGCCATAAATACTGAAAGGATACCTTCTTAGTCACTCCTTCACTACCTGTTTTGCAAGAAATAAATCAACTATAAGATGTAAACAATGCTGTAGTTTCCTAAGGCAAGGGTTACACATTACACTCTAGGAGAGAACTATGGAAACACTGCAAAGTTAGACTTACAAAGCTGTCCCACTCTTTTGCATTAAAAAAGTGACTTTCACTGAACTAATGCTGTCTTGATAGCCCCTTTCTCTTAAAAAAAAACCAAAATCAGTATTAAAGTCAAACTATGTAGTATACGAACAGCTGACATTTCCCAGTGAGGTGAATATTGTTTATAGTTCTTTCAAGTCTGAGTGATTGCTTACAGGTCTTCTTCAAGATGACTAGCTCATGAATCATCTTTGAGCCTATATTCCACAAAAATCAAGATGATGAGTCTTACTGACAAACAAAAGATAATTAAGGTCACAAGTGGACACCCAGGGGTCAGACTGGATGGCATTATGAATGCATGTTTGTGTATTTTTCTGTACGCGTTGGTTTAATTTGGACCTAGCCTTCAGTGAAAGCTCAAGCAGCGAGACAGAATTTAAACTCTGTTTATATGTTCCAACTCACAACACGTCTGCTTTCCCTGTGTCAGACCTCACAACAGCAGGATCTGCTGCATATGAACGGTACACGGGTAAAGGCAGACGAACGTCCATCACTGAGTAGGTTAATACCACTAAACTGATTCAACTTTAGTGTGACTTGTTTTTTAACCCACAATTCAGGAGGTGTCTACGTGGTATCTAATATGTATGAGCCTCTGTACACTACACAGCACTTACAGCGCATTTTAAAAAGCCACTCCTTTTTAAGTTAAAACCTACAATACATTTTTAACCAGTTCTTGAGTATTCTAAAAGGAAATGTTTTCTGTTTCCTAGCCAGAACTGGTCATTTCTTTTACAGAATATGATGTTTGAAAATCAGTTCTTCCTATTATAGAATTCTCCCTCAGCTTGTAGAAAATCCATGATTCCCTAAACATTGGTCTTTGAAAGCACATTGACTAAAATCTTCATGCCTAATTCATGAACTGTAGTCTGGAGATTAGTGGAGCTGGACATAGACCAGGAATACTTTATCATATTCTAATAAGCAGAGGCTGAAAATTGCATTTCTAAAGCTACAGTATTAAAGGGCACACTGCAAAACATGACCCAAACATAACTCAGTAGTTCTACACTGTCTGTAAAGGCTTTGATATGATAAAGTATGCTGACGAGGGGAATAAACACAACTAGAAATTTCTGTATTTAAGAAGAGGGGGGAAAACAGCAAACACTATATGTATACATCAAAGCATATATTGTATATTATAAACTCATATAATGTGATCCCAATGGAACAACCCTTGTACTGCTATCGATTATTTGAACACACCATGGAACATCATTGCGATAACATAAAATTAGGCTTATGTAGCAAATGTGACAGTAAAAAAGGCTAGTAAAAATAGTCTGTAAGGCTAATGTAATCATTACCATAAAACTGTTAATGGCATCTTGCTTTACAATACACCAGAAATTAAAGTTACTAGAGGAGAAACATGAATATTTTTGACTTATGGTGGTTTTGTTATTTAAGAAATAAATTGCTCTCCACTCCTTTTTTGTTTGGTTGAGGTTTTTTTTGTTACAACATAATTATATTTTAAAAAGGAGTGATATACACCAAGGTTTCTAATTCCCCCACAGCAGGATCTGTGGGTAGTAGTAGACCTGGGAAAAGGATCTTTTCATGTAATAGATTTTTCTTCTCATGTAGAAGGGTAAAGACAGACATCTCTCCCATCTCCTTTCTCCATGGGAACATGTTACAGTGTCAGGATCTGCCCTGGGAAAAAAAGACAGACACTGAACAGCCCTGCGTCAGAGAAGGATCACATACTGGAAAGAAAGGCCAAGCCACAGAGCAGTGCACTATTTCTATACATTTTTCCACCCCGGCAAGTGCAAAGATAGCAGAACATTTCCAGGAGATGTGCCCCAGCAAGAGGCAAGTGAGACGACAGGGCTATTGCAGAGCCCTGGGGGGCACCCACAGTGATTCCCACTCACCCAAGCATACACACATCTCCTGGGCATTAATTACTCTTGCATACATGCCTGAAAATTTATAATGTTTACTGCCCCTATGCCTCTTCCCTGTTTCTTCACATCTTAAAACCCCCGCAGAAGTCCAGCCCTATTTACAGGCTAAGCACTGTCTCTAGATGTGGTACCTTGGTCTGATCCTAGGAAATTTATAACTTACTTAGAATCAAGATATTGCTAACCTGGAGAAATGGTGCCATGTTCTATAACTCGTGGTGGCTGCTCATTACACAGGTAATCAGGTTGGGCAGAGCATCAGAAATAGCTCATATGTTATCTGTAAACCAAAAATAAGTAGTATGAACTGAGAAAACACTAAAATTATCAGTACCTGTGTTCACAGCAGCCATCTGTTGATACTGACACATAATATCTGGTTACATCTTGTTTTATCTGTGTGTTTAAGACAGGATTTCAGCAAGTGACTCACCCAATTTTCCCAGGGAAAAAACACCAGCTTTTTTTTTTTTAAAAAAAAACAACAAATGTGCCTCTAGAGTCTAAGGAATTGCTACAAGGTTTTTATTTTCCACTTTAGCAGTGCTCACACACACAACTTGAACAGGCAGGGGTATTGTATCAAGAAAAATGAAGAGAAGGAACAAAGGACTATTTGGTCAGAGCTGCAAGACTTGGAATGAGTGAAAAGCATCAGTCACAGTGACCAACAGACCCTGGCAGTATAAACAAGGTAGAAATAATAGTCAATAAAATCACAATTAGGTACACTGAATGTCAGCGTTCCTGTGTGCTCCCAATCAAGGAAATCAATAACTAACACTGAAAATTCTCCACTACTTACTCTCATTTTTTATTTTCCATTTATATTTTTATTTGGCTTCCCCAGCTGATTCTACCAGGAGTATCCTTAATAAAAAGCAGTTCCAATTACTGGCTATGGTGCAACAGGAACCAAGCACAAGAGAACTCGGGAGGCCTACCAGTTACTGTTGAAATTAAAGTGGAGCGAGTAGAAACAAAAACAACAGGTTTACAAATAAGTTATGAGATTGGACACTGTTCTTCACACACAGTCAAATTATGGAAAGGAAGTTTTATACGTCAGCACCTTTTACTGCTCTGAAGCTCCTTGCCACAGAAGAGTCCTTAGAAACTCTGTTAGAAACTTACAGAGAATTAATATACCTGCTAGAAAGTTAGAACTTGCATGTCTCATGACAAAAAAAACCCACAGAAGTTCACGATAAAGGCAAGAACTGTTGCTACTTCCAGGAAACCATTTGTTGCTTGGCTTACTATAGGCAGCATACCACATCTTTCTGAGTAGTTTCCTAACAACCCATATATCCAAAGGAATTCGAGCATCTCTGCAGTTTGCCAGGAATGTGTAGAACTGCATTGGGTAGATTTTGAAAAATGGCTCTTTTAATAATTCTTCAATATTACTGCTGGGAATTTTCAAATACACCTACACACAAGTCACACTGCTGATACAGTCAGAGTAACAGCTTGCCAACAAACACAAGCTTCCTTACGGTATCTGCTAAATTGACTGGTTTCATCCCTATAGTGATACAGAGCACAAGCTTCTTTATGCCTCCTGATCCTGAATATCCATCATTCAAAGAACTCTCTCCAAGTGTACAAAGGTTTAAGTAAGTGTTGAAAATGGATGGCTGTAGAATGGACCCTTAATTACCAAAGGAATGAAAAATGTAAGCTGCTTTAGCACTTCTCCAGGTATATTTTCACCACCAATGTGTGTGCACCACCCACCTATAAAACCTGGTTCCTATCTTTTGGAAATAGTTATTTCCAGACATGAATTGTACCTTATTTAAGATAATGCACATAAAAGCACATACGAGACAGAAACTTAATGATTTCAGTAGCTCCTGACAACAGTGAGTTCCTGTATTTTAGAATATTTGACACTTGTATGAGAAAGGTTTGGGCAGAAGTTTTGTAACACAGCACAGACCAAGAAGTGCACAGCCTTTTGCATAAACATGAAATCCTTAATCTTAAACTGCATAAACAGAAGGTATCACCCAGGATAAATGCCCTTCTCTATCTGTGACATTTTTTTCATGCTGTTTTACATACGTAATAGCTACAAATCGCATAACACAGGAAAGAAAAAACAGTGTTTTGCCTGATCAGTGTCTGTTTACAGTAATCAGAGAGAAAAAGTGAATGACTCTTATAATAATATTTTATAGCATGTTTCCAATCAATAAGACAGTTATTTTGAAAGATTCACATAAGTTTAGAATCAATTATGGATGGAAAGGAAAATGAAAGAAGGTGAATATCACTGGCTTGAGATTTCTTCATTTGAGAGTTGTATTTTCTCCACCTTGTCAGACTCTTGGAAGTGATGTAGCATGGTTGAGCCCTGCAATAAATGCTTCAACAGAATTATTCACCATCCTCAGGAATCAGTCTGGTAACTTAAAATTGAGCATATTTATTTCTAAAACACATTTGCTGCATTTTCCATGAATACTAGATGCTCAAGATGTTATTTTTAAGCTGCAGTATATTCTATACTACTGTGAAATACAGCTCTTGCTATGAGGAACTTTCCTTCTTTTATTTTAAGATCCTGAAAAATATGTCATTTAAACACTTCACATATACAAATAAAAAAGGGGGAAGTACTGAAAGAGATATAGTCAACTCATAGATAGAAACTCAAAACAACCACCACAATAAAGAAATCTTGATTTTAAAAGCACGTTTTCCATTCTGTGAGTAAGCTTTGGTAGAGGAGGAGGAGGACAAGCAGCTCACACTCAGATGACTGTAAATGAAATGAGAGAGATGTCATTAAAAGTTTTCTAAATGGCAAACATCTTTGGGGTCACTGGGGGGAGAGAGACAAAAGGAGACAGTGTGTCACTTTATGTGGTGGTTATCAGCTCTTGTGTTTTGCCTTTAAAGTCAGATCTTCCTTTTTAGAACAAGGGAGGAAAAGGGGGTACAAAGTAGATACAAATCAAACCATAGTGAAATGAGGCTCCTCTTTAAGATGACATAACTCTTTTGTAATAAATACCCCACACAAGCCTCCTACCATTTAGCCCCATCACTCATGTTCGGGAGTTAATCATAACATTGCTTGGACAATTTTTGACACACTAATATATATTTCTAAGTTTTAAACACTCACCCACTTTGGATATTTTGTCATTTCAAATAGGAGAAGGTTCTGCATTTCACAATCTTGAGAGTTCTCTTTTCAAAACTTTTTGTGCCCCCAGAATGCTGGAAATTAAGTCTCTCCAACTAAATGTCCAAATAGATAATTACATGATGCTTACAAGAATTAACTTTTTCATCATTTTTTTCATTTGTTGTTCTTTTTCTTTGTTGGTTTGTTTTTTTTGTTTTTTTGTTGTTGTTGTTTTGTTTTGTTTTTGTTTTTGTTTTTTTTGTGAGGAGGGATAACCTTAAATTTAGAAGGACTTTTTACAAGGGCAGGTAAGGATAGGACAAGGTGGAATGGCTTTAAACTGAAAAAGGGTAGATTTAGATTAGAAATTAAGAAGAAATTTACTGTGAGGGTGCTGAGGTGCTGGCACAGGTTGCCCAGAGAAGTGTGGCTGCCCCATCCCTGGCAGTGTTCAAGGCCAGGTGCTTGACAAGCTGACAGAGCTTTGAGCAACCTGGTCTAGTGGAAGATGTCCCTGCATGTGGCAGGGGTTTGAACTGGATGAGCTTTAAGGTCCCTTCCAACACAAACCGTTCTATGATCCAATGTGATATCAAAATCCTCTCCTTATCTAACTATTCTTACATTTAATATTCAAACAAGGAGTTGAAAATAATCCAAATGGACTCTTTTAATCATGTAATAATAGCAAAACTGTCATTCAAATTTATAATTATTTTGCATTCTCTCCCTCCTGTCCTCCCCAAATGAAGCAGTTTATAGACCAAAAAAACAAGTAACTCCCTAGCAAGTTCTGCTTTAACAAAATGCACACTGAAGTCTTATGGATTAGCACTAACAAAGACAAAATGCAAAATAAAGGGCCAAATGACAATGCCTTCACCTGTCACTATGCTTAGTAATAAAATTAAAAAAAATACAAACAGGAGTGCAAAATCTCTGTATCTCTTTAGAACTCTTTCTATTTGACTACTGTACCCAAGCCCTCTACTTGCTCAGGATACTGTCCACATTCACAGGTTGGAGGACCTCTACTTGCAATAAGAATTAACCCTCATTGCGTGGCTTTAGGAGCTGCTGTTTAACAAAAATATCAAATATCACAATACCTATAATGCAGCTTTAAGACTTAGCAAAAACAAAGTCATAAAACTTCGTCTGTTCACAGACATTTGACACATTGTTTATGCTCAGACGTCCTCTAAACAAACCTTCACAACCCCAGAGATAGATAGATTGTGACAGAAGATTTCTGGCAGTTTAGTCTCCTGATACGTGTCTTTTCATTAAATTCTCACTGTATGCCTCTTAAAGGAACATATGATCTATAATTCTGGTCCGAATGGAAACATTTCTGTATTTTACTATGAGGATTTACATCACATTAGCAACATAAACATGCAATATTTATTCCTTTCCTGATTCCTTTTTGTGCAACTTCTCAAAATCCTTTAGCTGCTTTGGCATTAACTACTGAAATGCTAGAATGACAATCACGCCATGCACCAACTTGGATGAAGTAGAATTTATCCTATAATGTGCAAATGCATCCCTGACAGAATTTCCAGTGTGAACTGAGGCCTCAAAGGACTTTTAACAATGTCAAAAGAGCACTTGTGTGGAGAAGACACACAGCACCTCCCTGTTTGGTGATGAGACACTAACCAGCTTTCGTTCTGATAAGATGCTTTACCTGAGGTATTCAATTACATCCCTACCAGACTGTGCTGAAGGAATATTTAAAGTCTGCTTTGCCCTTGACTCTTGATTCTGCATGTCAAAAACACTTAACTCAAACCCTTTTGGATTACCCATACTGCATTAAGTTCATTGACTCCTGTACCAGATTATCCAGGACCAGATGAACTGATATCACACACAGAGATATTGATGCTGTTTTAATATTACACAAAACCAGCACAGCTTTATAAACATTTAAATTCTAGGGGGAGGCTGGGTGGGCTGGGAGAGAATAAACAGCTTTCTCACACAACCTTCAGTCAAGTATTTTATGGAACCCTCCCTTGAAATGACTGAAAATTCAGAAATCTAGTGAGATAGATAGATTCTCAAGAAAATGCTCTTATTTGAGAATTTCTGGTTTAGGAAGCCACAGAACTGTCCACACTAATCTACAGCTCCCCTTGCTGGGTCAGCTGCTGAACTGCATTCAAGTGGTGGCAAACGTATTATTTGAAACATTTAGGCTTAGAATATGTGCATCATACACATGTGCTGTTGTGCACAATGAGCCTCTGTGCTGCACACATTGCTTAGAATTGGCGCTTCACCAGTGCAAGACGAATTTCAGACCACACTTCAGTGCTGAAACTGACGAGATGACTTAATCAAAGAACAAAAATGTATTAGTGATTTCCCTCTGCCTTCTAGGCTTCTACAGACTCCCTTGATTATCTCAGGGAAGCCTCACTTTTCTTCCTTATCCCTCCCACTCTGAAGATGTTATTGAATAGACTGCTATTCAGAATGGTGATGAATGAGACTCAAAATGTGGTTAACAGCCTTACTCAAAAGCATAACCAGTCCTTGCTCACTTACTAGAAATGAGTATGTCACAGTATGTTTTGTTCAGGTCACCTGCAAAGTGAGTGTTTTGTGCTCTTTCATAGAACTAGAGACTGCTACTGTTTGCCAGCTCCAGGGGCTTTTTTACTTTAATGAAATTTAGGTATCTCAGTAAACCTGATTTCCCCCCCAAGTACACTGTATCTGTCATCAGTTATTCAAATAGAGCCATAAACATGCTGAAAAGGTTGCTCTTTCTTGAAATGTCTTGATAGGTTTCAAAACAGAGAGTAAACCACACACTGTATCTCAGTCAACTGATCTCTAATGCAACACCAATTGCTTAGACAAATAATTTGACACGATTTCCCGTTTCAAACACGAGGTACTCAGGTAGCAGCATCCAATGCCATTTGGATGGAATTCTACCTACAGAAATACTTTATTTTCCCTTGACCTTTCTGGTTGAAATATGCATTTTCAGGTAATTCTGCGTGTCCCATGATTTTGCCTGGACAAGTTCATCTTTGTTAGTTATCCTGACATCACCGTGGCAATGTAACAGATAATAATATGGAGTGTAAATGACATGGCAGTGGTTTTGACACAAACATGAGACTATCTATCTCTTGTATTGGTTTGGATATGAACACAGACACAGGTATACAATACACACTGCTGTAGAAGTTTTGTAGGAAAAAAGAAATCCTACCAGGGAAAATAATAACATAGGCAACCGTATCTTCTAACGACAATTTTTATCTGAACCAAGTGAAAATCCAGATGCATGACACATTTTGCGGGTTAAAACCAGTGCATACAAAGTGTAATTATGTTTATTACTTGTTTGGGTAAGGAGTATTCCTGTATTTCATTCTCCTCAGTGACTTAGCATTCCTGTCATTAAAATAATGGTTGCAACTGATTTAAAAAAGATAATAGGAAGGCAAAAAGAATGCAAACATATGTAAGTCAACATACAAGTAAAAAATATAGATCTATTTTTATACGCCTCTGACACCCTTTTGACCATGTATTGACCATTTGTGACCATTTTGCTCAGACTAAACCAATCAATAAGTTGCTCATCCAGAATGTAAAACTGATTTTTTTTTCTACTCTTACAAAACTGATAATTCAGAATAAGATGAGAATATATTGCTATAAACTTACAGTATGGATATCACAAAGCAGTGAGAGCAAATCATATCAGAACAATAACTACTAACTCAAGAATTATTACTGCTTCCAGCAAATGAAATATTTTTAAAATGTTTTCATAGTCAAAGGTAAATTTAACATATATGTCAATTTTTAAAGGAGTCTGGAGTGATTAGATTTAGGGGTCAGTCACTTTAAGGTCATTTTGAGACCACAGATTTTACTTTCAAATTAGGAACAAGAAAAATAATAACCAAAACTTCACACACACACAAAGAAAGTGACTAGGTAGTATTGGGATTTGTGAAGTTAGTCAGTATCCCACTGAAAGGAATCCCACTTACCAGACTTAATTTTTCTAACAAATAACCTTGATAGGTAAAGGTAAAGCACATAGACAATTTACTGCTAGTACAAAGTTCTTCAAACTGTGTGCCAACACTCATTGTCTTCAAAATAAACTAGGTCTCATGTACAAAGTATCTACAATTACAGAACACTTTCCAAAATGCTAACAATAAACCTAAAAGAAAAATCAATACTATTAATTTGTGAGATGGATGCTAAAAATATCAAAGCTGCCACTGTTCAAAAGTGTTAAAACACAAACACAATGGAAATCATAAATGTGCTTTAAAACTCAGTAAAAATACCAGTTACAAGATTTCATAATCTTAATTTAAGACCCATGTTGCTTATTTATCTCTATGAAAAAGGATACAGCAGATGAATTGTGAATTATGTTAACAGACATTTTCCCAGCCACAGAAATTGTTGGCTAAATGCCCAAGGAATACAATAGCCACATGTTTGCAATCTTTAATTATCCAATTAATGTAGTGTCGTTTTAGCAATTAGTTCAGATGACCATATGTAACTTTTTACAATTAGCTCTTTCTTACTGTGACCAGAATGCCAAATGTACCAAGATGTGTTTATATTAAATGCCCAACTTGAACATTAGAAGGACTTCCATAATTACCTATGTTTAACACACTGTGACTTTTGCTGTTAGACTCTTTCTAAAATTGATTTATATTCTTAACTAGGGTTGATTTTTGCAGGCTTGTTCTTTTGAAGCTGCATTCCAAACACCGTATTGTGTTATCTCCTGTAATGATGAAACAACACGGCTGTGATGAGGTCGCAGCAGAGCTGTCAAAACCCAGCGTGGTTCAGTTTTGGTGGTTTCTTCAGATAAAAACTGAAAACCAGCCTGATATAACCTATGTGTAGACACTGTAAAACCTTCATTCCCACATTTCTACTAAGTTCTGCAGACTAACTATTTGCATTGGCCAGTGTGCCATAACAGCAGTGTATGTGGGAAGGATGAAGGAATGTCAGCTCCATGCTTTGCAGTACAGCACCACAAACCCAAGCACACCATGTGCTCGTGCTCGGTTCAGGGCCAGCAGGCTGCTGCAGGTCAGTGCCTCGTAGCTCTGCAAAGGCAATGATCAGAGGCAAAGCCAGGGCATTGTGTCCCTTCATCGACCCAGAGAGGGCTGCAGGAGACAGGGTTAGGATCTCACCAGCACAGAGGAACCTTGAGAGACACCATGTCTCCTTCCTGTAAAGCCATTACGCTTTATTGAAAATGATTTAGACTGAATTCTCATACTTAGTGTTATCTCATGCTTTACAGCTTCAGTTATACTCCAGAAGAAATGCAGACAAGGATGTAGGTTATATTACACTTTCCTTTTTGTGAAGCACTTGACATTGGCCATGGTTGGAGGGATGAAACTGGCTTACATGGAACCTACATGAAAATTAGCTTCCCTAGAAAGTTTAGATTCAACATGTAAAAGCTTTTCTTCCTTACATAAGGCATATTCCTATATTCTTGCAATAACAAGTCCTCTGTGTTCTTACTGACTAGGATTTGGTTCCAAATACAACTTCTAGTTGCTTCAGTGATGCAAACAATATAAAAATACTAACAAAGAATAGAGAGTGGCAGAACTGATTCCTGAGTTCAGTACAATGGAACACAGTAGAAAACTGAAGATGAAAGCAGAATATCTGCTTGAAATTAATACAAAATACTTTGTTTATTATCTGGCCACTACAGAATTAAGCATTAAACAAATTCAGAGAAAACTATTTTCTGTCACAGCATTTCTCTGCAGAAAAAAGATAAGTTATATTCTCCTTAAGATACTCAAATTATAATCACAATATACAAAGAATTGTTGAAGAAGGGAAAGGAAAAAGCAATTTGTGCATAAATATCTTGAATTACTATTGTTTATACAACTGCATTTGGATGAAGGCATACATACAAAAAGGCATGCAGGTCTTTATTTCTCCTTAATTGGCTTAATTTCTCTCTAAGGACTCTTTTAATATATATAAAAATTGTAAGCATTTTAATATAAAATTCATATCAACCTAAATGAATAGGTTAGCATTACAATTTTCTGTCACTGTAATGTATGAATACCAAACATGTTAAATTCTAGGGCATACTATTGTAGATCATAGAATAAAGACATAATTTTTGCATCTTTCGTTCTGTCCTTCACTCTTGACTACCACTCCACATTTTACAGGGCCTTTTTTACCATAGGGCTTTTAGAAAAACAAATGCAACTGTCTGACCTCTGGTCTCTGGTACAAACTATAGCTTCCAACATACGTTTCATACTAGTCATAAATCTGCTATAGTAGCCACACATGCTATTTAACAAGACTAGTTAAGGATCCTCCCAATTACCAATTCAAGTCCAATCATCTATGGACTTGAAATCCTGGAGGAGCACAGGTACCTCAGCAGTCCTTCAGATAATTTTCTCTGACAACAAGGGAAGTTATACCCAGTTACAATGAAAAGTGCTATCCTTAGTGATAAAAACTTTTGGGGGATAAAACAGCTTCTCGACTTCTACCATACATTCTCAAACAAAAAATAACAACCCCTTTAAAATGCTGGACCCATTTGCCACCAGATTCACACTCTGATTAAAATCTGGCCCTGATTATGTTAGAGTAATGCCCTTAGGAGGATGAAAAAGTACTAGAAACAAGTAAGCCAGTATGTTCTTTGACCACTCTTGCATGCAGCCACATACCAGGACAAGTGAAAAATACCTGGGCATTTCCCTTGGTGTTAAAATTTGCTACAGCCTGGTCTATTCTGCAGAAGTTTGTTTGAAGAACGAAGGACTAGAGGAGGTGCGTTTATAAGATTCCTCAAGATTACTTTGATTACTTCCTCCCTTTCAAATGCAGAGTATATTGAAGCCTCTTTTAAAAATTCATACGGTAGAATCATTCTATGCAATTGTAAGAAGAAAACTGTCAGACAACATTCCCAATTCAATATTACATTGTGCTTCAAGAAAATATTTCCATATATTCTAGATTTAAAAAAGTCTCATAAATAAATGATAATCCATTGCTTGCCCTGAAAAATGAAAAATAATTTTCTGTTTGCATTTTATGTTGCAGAGTAAAATTTAATCTCTCTTTTAATATAGTCTTTGTATATACAGAGAAGTAAAACGATGTGACCTTACGAAAATTGATTTTTTTTACATGTTTAAAAATATTTCTACTGGTGTTTATCTAGAAATCTTATTTTTATGAGTGCTGGAATATAGCTCATATTGATAACTTAAACACATTATTTCAAACAAATTATGATAATGTTCTTTTTTGTAAAGATAAAGGAAAAAAAAAAACAACCAGGATTATAAAACTAAGCACCACAGAGACAATGATGAAGAAAAGGGAAACTCCTAAGAAGTTGCTACATCTGGCCACAGTTCAACAGAAAGCTGTTAGTAATATCATAGAATTTATTGTAACAAGACTTCGATATATTTTACATAAATCTAAAATAATATAAACACATACTATATATGTGTGCATATTTATAAATAAATTTACATTTTAAGTAATGCGATGTGTTAGTGTTGCACAGAATATAAATTGCATAGTACAAACTACCTATACCTAAATTCACTGGCAAGATTAGAAGTACACTGAGCTTCTTTTAGCTGATACAAGAACATTAAATAAAAGGTTGCTTCTCATAAACAACTTTTTTTAAAATCCCAAACATTTTTTTTAAATGGTGAAATAAATTTCCCTGATGTTTAATTTTTTTAAAAAAACCTGACTAAAAAACCCAATTAAAAAAAAAACACAAAACAAACAAACAAACAAACCTACTAAACCTATATAATTCACAACAAAACAGTCTTGTTTTGGCTCTTGTATAGAAAAGCAGCAGAAAACAAGGTTAGATTCACAATTCTGTCAGAGGCATCTTCCTGTTACTTGTGATGTGGGAGTAACCTGGTTTAATTCCCTTCTCTGCCTGGGGGGATTGGAAGGCATTGCCTGTCTCTGGTTGATAGCCATGTGGTGGCTGAGGGCCCCTTGCTCCTCTTCTTGATACAATTCCACTTTCTGTAAGTAATTAAAGTTTCACTGAAGCGGGTACTGAAACCCCAGTGGCCCACTTCCCAGGTAAAAGCCACAATCACCAGCCAAGAGGGTCATTCTCACTTACTTTATTTCTCAATTAGTAGTCACTACATACAAGATAAAACAGGATTAAATGCAGTCCTATTGCTAAAATGCTATTTTGGAACAGCCATTTAGAGACCTTTCTGGGAGAGGTAGGTTGCAAGACAGAAATTGTGAACTTGAGATTGCATCTAAGATGTCATTTTGTGTTCAGTTTTGTAGGGAATAACTGAAAAATCAGTGTGACGAGAGAATGAAAAGTGATTCCCTGCTCTGCTAGTAACCTGGGAATATGTATCTAACAACCTACCTCTGATGTGTGAACAGTTCTGGGGTCACTGAAAATATAGGGGCTCCTTCCATCCTAGAATAATATACTATCTCTCTTTAAATATTCACTTGCTGTAAATGCCTTGCCGTCAGGTACTTCTACAATTGGCAAAGGAAAGAGTTGTGCTGTCCTATAGCCATTACATGGGAGTCTGTGCTAACACTCCTTCTAGTCAAGTAAGTAAAGGCTGACGTAGCTGCAGAGACATCCCAAAAACTTAGAAATTCTCTAAGGAGAATTTTTTAGCCTGAGCTTTGGCCTTACAAATGACTTACAGTAAAATACGCAGATAGGTATGTGTATCTTTCAAACTGGTATGTTTTTATATCAGCATTTATCTAAACTGGAACCGCATCAGGAAAATATTATGTAAAAACTCCATGTAATTAACCTCTCATAGGATGCTGTCTGAATGCAAATGTAATGCCAATGTACTTCTAGGCAACATGTATACAGCTATAAGAACATTTTCAAAAGTGTGAAAATTATTTCTAAAATGGCACAAAAGTACCACAGTTTAAATGGGAATTCTTGCTAATGGAATTACTCTCATCACTTCAGGAAGTGCTAATTTTCCTGCTCACTGGAAGCTTAATAAAAGTGCTGTACTTCGTCCCTAATTGTGATTAATCAGTGTGGCACTGTGAATGGCAGCAATTCCTTTTCAAACATGGCAATTTTCAAAATTTGGCAAAGTGTACATGTTATGTAAATTACTTCATAATTGTCCTGCATGCTAAAAGAAAGGAATAATGCTCCAAGCAGGAAAAAAATAAGCTGTTCTGCAAGAGAAGTAGCATCCTGGCCAATGCCGGGCACAGGCAAACAACTGCATACAGCAGCTGCCAGCTGAGGACACCCTAACTTTGGTTCTGCCACCAATTTGTGGCATTCAAAAGCCAGTCACTATTACCACTGACATTGCTCAAGGATACGTGGGACAGAGGAACTTGGTGTCGTCATGGTGGATGCACTGGGCAGGGAGACTTGGTGGAGATCCCAGCACGTCTCTGTTGTTACCACAGCTCCTCTCCCATCCCACTCAAGGATCAGTAGAAGCAAGCAAGCCCAGTACTCTGCAGCAATATCCAGTCCAAGTCCTTCTCTGTACCGGTCTTTCCTTGTGGCAGAAGAGGGGCTCACAGCCTTGGTTTGTGTGTGCACTTTTGGGAAGCCTTGAGCAGGCTCTAACCAAAGCTAAATGACTTCGGTAACATTTCAGAAGTGCTAGCACAATGCCTACATGCAGATGATTTCTTTATGAAACTTGCATCAAAGTATGCCTTGCTGAAAAAAGTCTGCTGTAACATAAAAGGCAAATAAAGAGAAAAATCATTGCTTATGTAACAAATATACCAAAGGCAAATATTTCCACCGCTTCTAGTAAACATACGATACTTCTGTTAAATCTTAAAAATTTCCAAAGCTGAATGAGTCCGAAAATCTGGAATGTCACTAAGTTATTAATTATTTAAAAATAAGAATTATTATTAAAATATAAAATAATATTCATAGATGTAGTATATCTTCTGACTGTCATAAGCATCATTCTGCAATGCTTTCTCATCTCTAGGGAAGCTGGATCTGTACAAAGATCTGATAATTGTAATGTCCATGCATGCTGAAAATGAGGCACAAGAACCTCATTGCAACAGCAACTACTAGATGACATTATCATCATACAGTCCAAGTTCGATTATTCATCTGTGCCTGGAAGCTAGGATTTTTCCTAACATGAATAACAGCTTTCTCTTTTTTTTTTCCTAGCTAATAAAGAACGACAATAACTAGATTTCAAGTGTAAATACAATATTGGTTTTGCCACAGCTTATTTGAAAATGGCCCTCAAATTGACAAAAAAAATAAAAGTAATAGAGAAAGTTTATTATATACTTATTGAAATCAGTATCTGACAATAATATCATTTAGCCATTCATTTCTACCTCTTTTTTCTAGGAGCCTGAAAGCTCTCTTCCAGAAATGTGGACACATTCATTCTGGGGTTCATTAAAATATGGTTATCAACCAATTCTTCCTGTTCTGTGTTTTTCATAACAGTGAATTTCCAAGGTCTGTAACAATTTCCAAGGGTTGTTAGTGTTTCTCAAAAGAGAGTTTCTGATCATTACTTCAGGCTAAGATGACTTACCATGCAGCCATCTGGATGCATGCATTAGTACACACTTCAGAAACCCACAAACATTTTATATCTGTACTCTCCACTGTGCTCTAAGTGCAGTGATGGTAGCACGCACCCAAGTACAGTATGTAAATAAGACAAAGACTAATAATGCCTTCGATCCTTCGAGCGCAAAGGCTGCAGTAGTATGTAACATAGCAACACATTTTCCATTACACCCTAAGATTAATAAGCCTCATGGAGACCTGGAAAATCTGACAGAAAACAAGGGCAATACGATGTTCATTTCTGTTTCATTAAACACAGGATGAGCTGATGGATCTCTCCACACTTTGTCACTCCACACTGTTAATGGCTCTTTGACATTATTATTCACCATGGGTGAGATTGTGTAACCTCTGCTCACACTGGTGAGCCTTTACAAAAGTAGTCCCACTGGCAACTGCTTTAGAGAGGTTACCTGAAGCATATGGTACTTCTCAGCTCAAGTAAAAGTGGCTCAATCTAACCATAAAAAAGTGTTTGTGAAGGATTTTAGCAATGTGCAGATAGTTGGTGAAGGGCACTTCAGTGGATACAAAGGTATTATGCAGCACTTAAAAACTCTGTTCTCTAGCAGGCTAAATAGTTGAGTGACACTTTTTCATCCTGTTTATTTTCATCTGCATGTTTTTAGCTCTGATGGAACAGTTTTGCAATGTTACCTTTTCAAAGCAAGCTAGTAAAATACCTAGAACAGGGACACTGTGAGGAATAGGAACGCAGCACAGGCAGCCAGAACATGCCTGCACAGAGGCCCAACGCCTCCCGGCAGATATGACGCATGATGTGAAGAACCTTGGGAGAGACAAAATAATTTCAACAAAGGAAAGTTTGTTATTTTTTCTTAATTATGTATTCAGGATTTCACTTGCTGTAGTGTAGTTACAGAACACAGTTATACTTTGCATTACCTTTCTTTTAGAGCTGAGCATGTCACTGAATTGGACAATAAACTGCAGTGCTGAACACAACCGTGAATGTCACAGCAACAAACCAGGAATGAGCACTTTCTGTTTACCTTCCTTATTTTAATTTGAAATCACTCTAATAAATGACAATTCTTTCCTTTTGCTCAAGGTTCTCTCCTTTGTGAAACTCAGAGCATTACAGAAATCTGAACAAACATAACTGTTCTTCTTTTACAAATAGTCCAAATAGCAAACAGCTTCTATTTCCAGCTCACCTTAAGTGTATATAGACTTTTATTTTTTTTCATTTGAAAATTTGATCTGTGCACCATTCAGCCAAATTAATTCAGACCAAGATACAAACAAAAACGTTTCTCATTGTTCAAAGTGTCACTTGTGCAAAGCAGCTCACTGCCGTTTCTATTCTTGTTTGTGATTTGCTTCTTGGACCTTTTCAATACTTCTTCCACTATGCACTCACTATGATGCTAGCCATCTTCCCATACCATTCCACCTACTTTAACATCACTATACACTGATGCATTTGTTAGTTTTTTATTTTTATTTTAACTTGGTTACTAATAACAATCCTTAAAAGCAGGACACTAGGGAGGGGACATCACAGTCATATATAAGCTATAAAACATATAACAGTGCAGGTGAGTAGCACGTCCAAGGGTTTCTTGGTGATAGTTTGTAAACCCTTATATTTGAACTCAGATGATCATGTGTTTTCTCTGTCTAACTGTAAGTGAACAGCAAAGACGGAGAATTTCATATAATACAGATCAATATATAAGTTACCAAACAATAACAAAGGACATCCATCCAATAAATATAATTAATGAACCAGCTTGAGAAAATGACTATCTGCCTGTAGATATTACACAAATAGGAAAACGGAACATTATGTAAACATAAATCACTGCAGATTATGTGTTCAACTGCAGTTCCAGGTTAAAAAAGCAAAATTAATATCACCAATCATTCCAATTCATATCAGAAAACAGATTTTAAAGAAAGCTTTGGCAAAGTGATGTATAAATTATACGTTAAAAATTATAAATTAGATTTCCCCAGACAATCATGTGATTCTGCAAATAGTTTCAGAAATAACTGGATAAGAGATTAGCTTTCTAAAGACTTAGCAGACAACTTGAAAACAGGGATTTTTATAAACAATGCAATTCATTATATGAGGACTGCTGTGCGAGTTGCAAAACAAATTCTGTTCTGTCTTGAGCAGAATCCAAAACTAAAGTGGACACTATAATCACTGTGGGAGATACAAACAACAGGCTATTTTCTACAGCAGAGAGATATCTCAAAAAGCTGAAATGTAAGTAAAACCTGAAAGGTTTAACTAAGTCTGAAGCTTGACATCTAGGACGTAGATAGCAGCATGCCACAAGATTAAAGTTATTAAATTAAAATTCTGGCATATGCTAAAGACAATCAATTCTGTGTATGCTGAAGATGTCTATGACTTCTCAAATACATCCACATCAGTTTGAGTTTGGTGAAGAACAGTGTTAATCAAAGCACAAAAAAGACTCAAGTCTATTGGATAGAGTTGTCAGGAAGCAAACACAATGTGCCTAAATACCTGAGTTTGGAAACATTCAGTCTTCCATAACACTGTTTGAGAAGATAAATATATCTGCTGAGGACTGTGACAGAAGGGGTAAGCAGTCAATACAGCACAAATCCAAAACAAATAAGCAGAAACCTAATAAGCAATCAGTTCAAGAAATATAAAACCTCAAGTGCAGAGTTTTAGCCATAAGACAAACTGTCACAAGGAAAATGCAAAAAGTGGAACATTTTCCTTACATGTCGGTCTGAGTACAAACAGGGGATGATGAGAAAATTTGGTGCCAGTCTAAGCTTCAATACTTTATTTCAGTAACCAACATCTGTAAAAGACAGCCCAATAAAGCTAACTGAGCTAGCTCCAAAATTTTTATGCCTGCAGAGCAATACTATCTCTGTTCCTGAAAATGGAATAGTAAAATAATTACAAGTCTTTAATATGGAAGATTTTGGTTAAAAAATAAGAAGCCGGAAAAAAATATTAAAAAATTAATAACCAATTTCTTGCACTATAAAGAATCTGAAAGGGCAATGCTGGAAGTAACATCTGAGAGTAGACCTGGAGACTGACTGATACAAGGAGGAGATATCTGTTCTGCTCACATGTAAGCAAAATGCTTCATCACATCATACTGTCACAGAGGCAGCGTGATGCAAGCCCACCTCTCTTCTCTGTGTATGTGTATGTATTAAACCACTTTACAGACATGCACTCATACATCTGTCTTTGTCCTCTGTCTTTGCAAACTGATTTCCTTCAGAATATGATCAAGACTCCTCATGCACCATGACTTCCCAGCAAAAGAAAAAACACCTTTTACAAGTGTCTTTTTTACTAATGCTACTTAAAGAAACATCTGTGTTGATGACACTAATTTCACCTAAGCACCACAATAGTAAACTTCTGACCACTGAACGATACAAAAAACATAGACTCAAACAGCTGAAGAATTGGGGTGATCTACAAGAAACACCACAAACTGAGCAAAGAGAAAACCAGGTGTATTAGTATCACGTTCCTGTATGCTTGGGGTCACGGAGATGAATGTGCATGAGATTCTATCGTCCGTTTGTGCTATAATTTCACACTCTAAGAACAAAATTGTGTTCTCCGATATGCTCCTAGAAGTCCCTCTGGAATCAGTGAGAATTACATGCCTGCATCTAAGGGCAGAATTTGGTCCTAAGTCATTAGTTAGAACTCTCTGCTGAAACCCTACAGAGAATAGGGGGTTTCAGAGGACAGTGAGGATCAAACTGATGTAGTACACTACGAGATTTACACTCACAGGAGACCATCAAATATTCAGACTTTCAAAAAAACACCATCTGTAAAGATAAAAATCTGTAGAAGACTAATACACCATATTTGTAGAGGCTGCTTTCACTTAAAACAGACTTATTAACAGCAATGTTTAAAACACTGGCAATGTAATTGAATGAAAGTTTCGAGGAGAAAAATAACCCAGTATTTTCAGATCTATATAGCAGGACACACCAATCACTAACAACCATTTCTCATGGAAAAACAAACTCATTGAAAGAAAAATAACTGCAGTAGAGCTATTGTACGTCTGATGCACATGTTCACTGATGGCCTTAAATCTATTGAAGAAGTTCTGTCCTCAGCTAAAGAATAAGCTAGTTATTGTACTAAAATTTGCTGCTACTTTGGAAGAGTTCTGAGGTATGTGTACATGTATATATGTCTGTTTATTGAAACATATGTGTACTTATATTTTAGTGTTATTTCCTACTTTCTGTCCTGAAAGAACTGCCAATGCACTGATGAATGCCACTGCAGTTGTTTGTTTATACTGAGATCTCATACCTATTGTTTATTTTGAGCTTTAAGCAAGCAGCTGATGCAAAAATAATTACAAACAGTTTTCTGCATTCAATGATTTTAAATTTTTAATGTTGGTATTTAGCAATATTATTTGCATCTGGTCCTACCTTCAGGCAAATGATTCACTTCTATGGAAAGTACAGACTGTTTTACCTCAGACACTTCCTGGGCACTTGCAGTGCTCTGACTCTAAAAACCAAACCTGTGCTTCTCATCAACTGTAGTGGTAATTTTTTTCTTTTGTTTCAATCAAGGACTGACAATACTCCAATTCATACTGGCTGCAAAGTAACAGCTTAGAAAAAATTCACACTATTTAATTCTAAACTCCACTGTATCTGTTGCAGGATAGGCAGGCATTTGCTGTTAAAGCAGAAAATTACAAGAAGGGCCTAATTGACCCTCTTGTGTCTTTGAAAAATCCTGTCTGTTGTCTCTAATTGACCCTCTAGATACCTTTATGGAACAATGAATGAATCTTCCGTAAATAATGGACGGTGATGATTAATAGCCATGGTTTGGCTGGACCTCTGGCTCATGGAGTTATGCTACTGAACTTTCTGTTTGTTTCTTTCATTTTTTACCATCACGCTTCTCTGTACTTCATAAACAAACTATTTTGAGATAACAAATATCCTGCTATAAATAACTGGAAAAGTAAATAAAATTAAACACTATCTCATAAAACGCAATGTAAAGCAGAATTATCGGCATTATTCAAAATTGCTTTCTGTCACCCCCTTTTTCATGTTTCAGTAACATGGTGTCATATATTCATATGCTTGCTTTACAAAGAAGAAAGTTTACCATAATGGATCCCCCTCAGAAAACATCGTTTATTTCTTTACTATGCATTTAGTCAATAATAACAATGTCATATTTCTTTCTCTTGACTCTTCCTAGCAATAAAAATCTATGATACTAAGATACTTCTAGATATCGTTTTATTATAATGCTGTCAGAAAACGTTATGAAATCATCTCCAAACGTTTCTTCTCTTATAACTCTAAAGTCTCATGTTAATGAATTAATCTTAATAATTAATTCCTGGCTCCATGACTGGTGTCAGCATCAAGAAATTTTTGGGTTTTGACCATGGGTTGGTTTGCACAGCACTGGGCCTGCTGGCAGCAGATGAGGTACACCTATGCCAAAGGGGGGAAGGGACTCTAACCCAGGAGCTAGCAGGGCTCATAGAGAGGGCTTTAAACTAGATGAAGGAGGAAAAGGATAAAACCAGGCTCACTAGACATAAGCCAGGGGGTAGCGTGCCACTGTTGGACAACCTAAACACATTATGCCATGGAAGGCACCTTGCAGCAGGGAAATCATGACATAATTGCCATCACAGAAACATGGTAGAATGATTGGAGTGCTGCAATAGATGGCTACACACCCTTCAGAAGGGATAGGCAAGGAAAAAGTGGTGGTGGGGTTGTGTTGTATGTCAGGGAGTGCATCGACTGTCTTGAACTCAATGTGAGTGAGAAGGCTGAATGGGGGTGAAGATGAGGGCAAAGGCCAACCAAGCAGATATACTGACAGGAGGTTGTTACAGATCACATAACCAGGATGAAGCTACAGATGCAGTGTTCTTCAAACAACTGGGAGAAGTTTCACAATTGCTTGCCCTTGTTCTCGTGGGGGACTTCCACATACCAGATGTCTTTAAATGTGAAAACATAAGAATGGAGTTTATTTAGATAGCTGATCCTGACAAAGTATTTTAACCTTTCAAAAACAACCAACTAGGGAAGTTCCACAGGATCTCAAACAAAAAGAAGTGTTTCAGGTGTCCTAGTGAAGAAATAGATCACATTTATCTGGTTTTCTACCTCCTAAACTCTCTTGGATACAAGCTGGAACTTGTTGGACTATTTATGAACCTTTTATAACATTGAAGATAAATGTAGGACCTGAGGTTCATTAAGCAGCTTTGAACTGCTCTTAACAGCACCCAGAAAGAACTTCAGTAAATACCACCATAATTTTGTCATGGGAACATTTACTTGACCAAGGTCACAGAGAATGTCTGTAAATTTAGCCTTTAGGTAACTCCAGATTATCCCAGAAAGATGGGTATTTTAAATAGAATAGCAACAGTAGATACATCAACTCATTGCAACTAAATTGAAATATGAGAGATGTTCCTCTTAAGGGTAAGATTAATACAATACATATTCAATCACAAAAACAAATCTTTACTTACTGAAATCTCCCCTTCTTTTTAATACAATTTAGTTTCTTACAGGCATTTATCCTGATCTCCCAGGGGAAGATGTCTCTCACTGCTGATTCACTGACAGTTGCCCCCAGTAAAAATATGAGTGCTTTTAGAAAGATTATACAGTTTGGGCAAGTAAAGTTAGATGATGACTGTACTAAATTGCCTGTAAATAAGCATTAACTACGGGGAGATGTTAACTGGGAAGCAAGAATATTTCCTAAGTTCATTTAGCGTAAGTAAGTGCAGCATCCTTCAAGGAATGACCTAAATAAGCAGTTGAAGTTAACCTATAACTGGTGTTGCAATAGGCAGCAATATGACATAGTATTTAACATCTTTGGAAGTGTTACAGAAATATACCACTGTCTGAATTTCACAGAGTAACAGAATGTCTGAGATTGGAAGAGACTGCTGGATATCAGCTAGGTGCTGGTTACCGAAGCAGGCTGCTCAGGACCATGTCCAGTTTGGTTTTGAATGTCTCCAAGGACAGAGATTCCAAAACCTGACCAGACAACCTGTTTTGATGTTTTATCACCCTCAGAGTAAAAAGTTGGGTTTAATGTTTAAAGGAAATTTTGTGCTATTTCAGTTTGCATTCATTTCCTCTTGTCCTGTCATTAGACACCCTTGAAAAGAGTCAGGTTCTATCTTCTTTGCTAACACCACCAGATTTTTTACACAGTTTAAATTCATCCAATAAAAACCTAAACATAAGCTAAAGATGTATACATGGCCTCACACCCAAATAAAAGTGATTATTCCCACACATTTGTCCAATTTATGTGTTTAAGAGCATTAGTCACTAATGTAAAATAAATGTGGTCATCACACGCAAATTTGAGATGAACTTGCTTCAGATCCTGAAACCAACATTTCAAAACACCCAAACACAAATACTGTATTTGCAGCACATGTATATATTTATATACTGAACACACACAGCCACATGTGTGTATAATAAATACAAATCCAAATATTAATTTGCATGTGCTGCTACTATAAATCATGCTCGTTACCCATTGTTAGCAGGTATACTGTGTAACTATGTTGCGTATGCTATGTGCCTGGAGTACAAGGCCTACCAGTTGCTTTTGTGGTTAATATTAAAGGTATAAAAACTAACCACTAGTGATATTTGATGTGAATTTACGCAATAATAAACTTTATAAAAATATAAATATACAAATGTATTTAAAACTACTTTAAAAGTTCTTATCATGATTGAGAATACAGTGGTAGATGTATATTCTCTAGGGGAAACTTTATGACAGTAGGTAGATTCATATAAATCATAACACAATTTACACTAGGAAGTTGTTTGTCTAAATAGTAGAAAACAGTAACCTTTGTACAACTGGGGTTAAACTAATTCTGTTTTAATGAAAAGCAAAATTTACATACAGCTTTGTTACCATAATAAATAGAGGTCTTAGTCTCTTCCATAGTCATTCCCATTGTGCCTCTATAGCCTCATCTGCTTCCATGAAAATCATGGTATAAAGCATATTTTTCTTTTAATATCAGTGAGAATACAGCAATTCAGCCATTAGGTCTGTTTCAGTGCATAAACATCACAGAGTATAATAGATGCTTGTACTTCCTGTAATTTTTTTTTTGTTCTCAGTAGCATATACTGAGCCCAAACATTAGAAACTTGATTCAGTTAGAAACCTGACTGCTAAAATACCACATATTGTTTTAGTTACAAGCCTGCACACAGAAATGAAAACTGATTATTTCTCTTCAGGTTTTAAAAATATGTATTTAGCTCCAACTATTCTCTCAGAAAAATAACATGGCATATGCACAAATGTTCTCACAGTTGGTAACCCAGAACAGTCATAAATGGATTTCCAGGACTGAAGACTCAATAGTATAATTTTAATCCATTTCTTAAATTAAAGATTGTTACTCATGGTGATGATAGTCACATAGTTTCTTTTCAGGATGCCTGACACTTCCCATTTCAAGGCTTCAGTATTGTTGCTCATAACTCCAGCAAGCTCTAATTGTTCTCTCTGAAGTTTCCTATTACAGATGTCCATGTGGGGCAAAACTTATGTGGGAAAGTTCAGCAAACGTGCTTTCATATTTTCCAAAAGGCCAACAAGGGAAAAATACATTATTTTCAGAAGTTTCAAAAAATTCTTACAAGTGTTTTCTGGGAAACCTCCAAGCCCCTAAAGCAAAGAGGGACCTCATAAGTCACCAAATCCAGTCCAGCATTGCAGGAACAGAACATCTAGCTACTTCTGAGCTGCAGTTTACTAAAATTACTGCACAGTCGGTGTGGGAAAGCCAGAAGGTCTCTCCCACTACTCTAATATTAAATGCAGGAAATTAGAGCTGTGGCAAAGCCAAGAAAGAGGTAGAGCAAAAGAACAGAACAAAAAGTTTTATGGAAAAGAAGAGTGGAACAAAATGTGTAAACGACTGAAGCTGAAAAATAACTTGGGATGGGAAAGACAGAAAGAAAGAGCTGAGACAAGATAGGACAAAAGAGGGAAAGTCAGAGTGGGTCCAGGAAAAAGAAATCAGAGTTCTGGAGAAAAAGCAGAAAAAACGGATAGGGAACATCACCTTATTTCAAAACCTGGACAGAATGCACAGTTCAGTTCCCGCAGTGTTCTAACTTCACAAATATTGAAAATATTAATTTAAATATAATCACTCTTTGGTGGCTTGTTGAGAAAAAAGCACTCCATTATTACAGGTAGAAATAATTAGTTCAGTTCAAAAGACAGTGTCAGTACTTCAAAGGAAAGAATCAAACACTTACTAATAATTCTGTATGGTTTTCAACCCTTCCCTCCATCTTCCTACCATCGACTAATATTAAAATAGTAAATAAATAAAAAAAAAAACCAACTCTTAAACCTTAAAAAATAACAAATTTAGGATTTTTATGAAACCTTAATTCAGTCCCTTGGTGCATGCAGATTGACTGACAGAAAATTTTTAGATTAGTAGAAAAATTTTTCTTACAAGAGAATTCTCAACTGCATCGTGTCTCATGAGTTTTTGGTTTTATATTAGCCAGGTGTTTTTAGCTTATTATTCTACTAAACATATGTCATCACTCAGTATATTTATTCACACCTACGTTTCCAGTGGAAACACTAAGAGGATCATATTTAATGATTATGCTAATATTTCTATCACTTTTGTTTCAGTGTGCCACACATTACATAAATCCATACATACTGTAGCAGGAACTAGTTTAATAAGTAAGGCCTCTTCAGTGAAACATCTTGAACTATCCCCAGATCTCAGGTGCTGTCAAGTGACTGATTTAAGAGATGGACAAAAGTAGACACACAAAAGCATAGATACTATGATTAATGGATGATCCAAATTTCCCTGAACTGCAAATCATGATTTAATCTGAAACTCTCAAGAGATTAAAGGCAGGAATTACATTATCATGAATAATAAAAAATAAAAAAAAAAAAAAAGTGATATTCTGTTTAAAAGCTTTTGAGTGCAAGTGAGTTGAACAAATATATTAACACAGCTTCCAAAGATTCAATCAGGTTGAATGTTAACCAGAATTTATTTTGAAATAAGTTTTATATATCTCATATGTGAAGTTCAAGTCTATTTGTGACTGGCACTAAAGCTATTAGCATGTAGATTTTAATTCTTTCTTTAGTTCTATAGAGCTTACACTATCTGCATTGTCCTTCTTTTAATAATGGAAATTTCTCTGAAATACATATGAAGTACATCTCATTGCTGCAGGTACAAGACATGCAGACAGATGTGTATCTAGGTATATGTATATATATGCCTAAATAGTTATTCTTTCCTTTTATTATAATGTGAAAAACTATCTCTGTGTTATAGTGGTACAGTAACGTGCTTGTTGCATCTTATTTCTTACTACTGAACTCATAAACAGGGGTTTGGAGGGCATTTAGTGTTTCATATTATTTCAATCATATCAGTTGAAAATTTGTATTGAAATTATTCAGGCAGTATGTAAAGCTCTTCTATAAAAGATAGCTGTACATTAACTTACAATTAAATGATGGTTTTAATGAAATTATAGAGTGTGACAGGTTAACGGACTGATGCTGAAAGGCAAATGTCGAAATGAAGCCAAGAGGTTTATTTTCAAAGTGACAAATCTTAATTCAACCATAACATATAGTTCCATTAACATTATAGTTATTACACAAAATAATTTGGTTGAAAAAAATATGTAATAGACCAAGCTGCCAGATCACCAGTAGAAGCCTAAACCTCACCACGTTCCATGAAAGACAAAACAAGACAATGCCCAAGCAATACACAGGGGTTTTTTTAAGACTTGGAGAAACAGCTACAAATCTAGAACCAGCCAGCCAAACACTTGCTTTCTCCTGATCAATGTCTTTAACCTTTACTTTCATTTGCCATTCTCAGTACAAGGTCAAGCCATCAGATTCATCATTGCTTAAACACATCAAAAATCCTGTTAATGAGGTCCTGAGTCCTAACTTCTGCTTATTTTTCCCAACTTCAATGGTACAAAGTGGCAGAAAACTCTTTAACATTCAAGTGAAGGATTTCTCTTTTGGAACAGCATCTCTGGATGGCATTAAAGACATCATTCCTACAGCTTCCAGCAAGTTAGTATTTTAGAATGTCAAGATATAATCTTGCTGCTACATACAATTTCACATAAGGGGCTGATATGCTTAAAAGAACAAAACCCTTCTCTTGCAAAAGTACTTCTGTCCAAACTGTTTAAGCATGGGTGCAAGTATCAGCAACCCAGAGAATGTGACAGAATGACCAGCAGGATATGCAGAGGTGAAACTGAGGACCTGTTCTGGAAACAGGTAATGGCACAGGACTAAGCCAATGTACTGATTTTCGGCATGGCCAGCAACATACGAAGAAACAACAGAAGAAAGAATACAGCTGTAGCAATGTGAGTTTTTCAGTAACTGGAAACACAACAGAGACCACCATAAGGAGAAGTGAAATCCTGAAAGGTCTGCCTAAATACATTATCTCTCCATCAAGGAAACAGCTCATGGAACTAGCCCTGGGATAGAGACATTCTCCTCCTCCTTGCTATTAGCCTGAATACAGTGTGAGTGGCCAGCAACCAAAACTGATTATCATACAGCAGATCTAATTGTGCTACTGTGAAATGAGTTGTGGTCTCAGTCCAGATCCTACCCAGAAGCTTTTCACATCATAGAAACGAGGCAGGCTCAGGCTGTTGGAGAGGCAGGGAACAGATAGGTATGGAGGCTTTACCCTTTCACCCCTCCAGGTCACAATAAAATTGCAGTGCTGGGAAGTCTGCACTATGCTTCAAAAAATTATAGCTTTTCAGGCCAAAAGAGACTCTTTGTGACCATCTAATCTGACCTGCTGCTTAACTTAGACCATAGAATTTCAGCTAGCTACTCCTACCTGCATTGCCCTTTCTTTTCTCTCCACACTCCATCTCTTTCTCAGTCTCTTTTTTCTGTTAAGTTTTTAAGTACAAGGAATCTGCAAACTCCCCAGCTGCCAGTTCACCCTTCTTTCTATTTCAAAGAATTACCTTGCTTTCTCAAATCAAAACAACAGCTTGAAAGGAAACAGTACATGCATTTGCCCTGTTACCAAATCAGTGTCGCAGCCTGGGTAAAAGTAATAGAGATTATATGATCCAAAACACACTTCAAGCGTCTCAGTGTACGTAAGGCATTAAACAGTAAAATACAATTTATTTCACAGACTACCTTGAAGTAATTTTCAGTCTACTGCCACCTTAGTTCTAAGGGCTACCGATACCTGTAATAACTATGCATACACAGTTTCTCAGTAGTGTTGTCCAGAGGTTCATTTTCTCGGTTACTAGTTGTCCATATATTGCTCAAAGGAAAGTTTGCCATTGTTCACCGAGCTGTTAAAAAAAAGTCTGTGGGTATTTCTACTGGATATGCAGATGAACCTACCCATTTATCCAAGTCAGGTTAGTATATTTGAGATATTTGATTTAAAAAAAAACAACAAACAAACCAAACCACAGAAGCTGCATTAGATGTTTGGGATTCTTGTTTTGGAAGAAAGAACTCCATGTACCTAATGACATTCTTTTATTTAACATTGAAACCAAAAAAACAAGTATGTCAACAGCTGTCCCCAGCAATGAAGAAAATGAAGGAATGCTGAGTGGTCAGGGAGGAAGCCAAGAAATCAGATGCCCTAATCTGGTAATGTACAGTCTAAAAAACAGGTCATATTCACCCCACTTTGTTTCACACACTTAACTAAGGTACGTGAAATACACACACGCTGAATTGTCTTATAGAGACTAAAAAGCCATAGAGGAAGACAAAGCCCTTAACTAAGACACCTTGGTCAAATTTCTAAAAATACATGGAATAAGTCATCACCACAGTTCCCACAGCAGACACCAGTAATTCTCTCCTCAGCAGAGTTTTGAGGGCAAGCCCACCAGAGACCATCCGTGGCACTACCAAAGGGTGTTGCAGCAGGAGCCTTTAAAAAAAATCGTATTTGTACTTTTTACTCGTAGCCTTTTCCCTGTTCTAATGCTGAACCTTCTACAAGGTTCTGAATCTGAAGAGTTTCCATGTAACTGTTGCACTGGTAGTTACTGTTCATTGGGTACTGTATTTCTTTCCTTTTTTACAGGACATTAAGAAGACATATTTTAATGAGCAGTCACAAATGAAATGACAAAATACCAAGGAGTAACTCTGTGCAACTCATTGCTACAAGGTGGAACGTGCATGGCAGAACTGATGCATTCCTGGCTAAAGGAGAGACATTTTCTTCATTTTCTTTCCAAGTTCTTCCAACTCCGCCTTTGCTCTAAACCCAGTACATCTTCTGAGGGAGTTGCTTAATCTTTTGCAAGTTAAGACAAGACTCTTATTAGTTCCACTGAACTCTGTTCCAGCCATGTGTTATTTCATAAGACCAAGCAGAATGTGGCTTGCAAGAACAAAGTGAAACCATAAATATAATGTAGCATAATTCCAAAATGTATGAAGTATAATGATCCGTATAATGTTAAAATGTTAGTAATGTCTTTTGATATTATTTCATCACATGCTAGCTGCTATTTCCTGAAAACTCTTTGAAGGATTAAATAAAAACATATGCTATGAACACCCACTGTGTGCCGTAACAAATCAAAACTAACTTCTTAGTTTGATGAAAGTTTCCACAGTGCTTAGTACTGTAAATTAATGTCACAGTGGTAAACTGCTTTGGAAATAGTGAATGCTGTCTTGATGCCAGTTAGTTTCACATTAGTAATATGAGAAGTCTCTACAGTATTTAGAACTGAAACGTAAGAGTCTTCTGAACCTAAATGTTGAGAAATACAGTCATAAAATGCTATCAACAGCTGGGTTGATGGAAAAGTGCAGTAAGACAATTAACAAGCTTATATATCCAAAATAAACATATCATTTGCCTCGCATTGTAAACAAGCAAAAATAGAGATGGATAGGACTCCTCATAGAGATTCCACAAATCAGTGGTCTACTATGAAATAAACAGTATTTTCTCTGAAAATAGATAACTCTGGAAATAGTATTCAGCTATTTTTCAAAAAGAAGTCTTAATAAATATTTTGCATTATTTGCTGTATTTTTATTATCAATGTTTAATTTATTTATGAATTTATATATGCTTGGACTTATACACAGCCACGACTTCCACAAGCAGATAGATCTTTTGTGCTTTTTTGTTTTTTGGTTTTTTTTTTCTTTTTAACAGTTTTAAACCTGAATAGGTATAGAAATATAGACGAAAAATTTCAAATTAGAGTCTTTCCACCATTGTCTGGAAAATCAACTTAATGCCCCAAGCTGTTTCACAGAAAAGCAATACTCCCACTTTCAGTCCTTCTTTGTACAATAATATCTCCTATTCCATGATGTTCTACTGGTTTGGCATATTCACTTTTCCTCTGCACTGTAGACCTACTCTTATTAAAAGCCGGCAAAAATTTATGATCATTTAAAAATGAAGTATCTAACGTATCAGCAAGTAATATCTTTCTCTACCTTAACAGAGCATCAAATAGTCAGGGAGACAAAGTACAATGTACCATAGGCTTCAGCTCACACCTCTCCTTGTTGGAAATACTGGCCTAGAAAAAAGGCTGAAATGGCTTCTAATATACATGGGACACTTATTCTCACCTAGTCAGACTTCATTTGTTCTCTGCCTCATGTCCTCCTTGCACTGCTGCCAATGCTAAAGCAATCCTATGCTTTGCTATTATTTCTATTAACCATGCACCTGTCCTACCACAAATATGTTATGAAAATTATAATCTTTCTTCATGATGTGAAGTTTAACAGATTATATTTAAAAGCTTTCAGGGTGCTTTGGCTGGCATTGAAGCAGTCAATCAATCAATGAATAAACAGAATAAACCAGAAGAAATAAGCAGAATAATGGTCAAATACCATGAGTTTTTTCCAAGTTTTCACTACAGATGGAGTTAGATAAACCTAAGATCTTTTGAGAGCCTCGCCCTTTATGTATGGTACTAGCAGACAAGAACTACATTTGAATGAAAAAATAAAAAACTTTGAAATGCTTGTAGTAGAATGTGGGGGTTTATGACATTTGGATGAAGAATTACATCTTGCCATTCTCAGTGTCAGAGTTCAAGTCATTGATGGAGTTTAGGGATGGAGAGATCATAAAAAAGGTCAAGGAACTCCTCTAGATTTTTCATCTTCTATAACCAGTATGACAATTCTGAACCTTTCAGAGAAAGAAGGCTAAAAATATTTATTTGTTAAAGAAATAAATGGGTACTGCTTAAATACAAGCATTATACTTACGTAATTTTTAGCCTTAAGCTATATCTCAAGTATTATGCCTTCTGCATATTATACTCATCATGGTATATTGAGGATTTTGACACCACTATCTTAATACAGACCAGCCTGATAATTCTCAGATTTTCTATTTTTCTAATTTATAGCATTTTTATTTTTTTTTAAACCTCTCTAAAATAATTAAATAAAAAATTACCTTCTATGTTACTGCTAGACAACAAAAAGCTCCAAAGCATTCTTAAAAATGTGTGGGGTTTTGTCTCCCTCTTCATTCTTAAAAAGCTATTAATTGATTAATAAAAAAGTACCTACATTGTTAGGAGTACCTCCTAATAAAGTAAGCAAAAGCAAAGATATAACTATCACACCCTAAGAATTTTCTGCAAGTGGCAAGTAGTTTTTTCCAATTTCCCTTCCCAATGGAACAAGAAAAATACACATTCTTCTACAGTCTATTCACTGACATGCTGCTTATCTGATGATGCAGTGCTTTGGGTCATTTTCAGCAGCTGCTATTTAGACAGAAAGGAGGAAATAGTAATATGGGAAAACCATGACAAAACAACTTTTCAAGTGCACCTCTTAGGTACGATTCACTTCAAAATGAGCAGAAATAAATAACTTCAGCAATACAGAATCTTATGGCATAAAGGTTTTTTCCATTCTTGCAGATTGAAGAGTAACAAATAAAGAAAACCCTCTAAATTAGGGCTTTAAAAATCCAAGCTACTATAAAGAAACAAGATTAACTTAATCCCCTAACAATCCAATTTATGACTAGTAAAGGGTTATGAAAAATTCCATCTAGATGTCAAATATAAGGAAACACAAAGTCTTTGGAGACACATAATGATAAACTGCAGATTGAGCAATAAGCTCAGTGAACAGAATGAACAGTTCAAGAGTTCAGAACATGTTCATTTGAAAGGTGTTCAGTTAAAGAGAAGGGCATGGTATAGACAAAGGCACAGAAAGGTCATCATTACAGTCATTTCATCTTCATTACAATGGTGCAGTCATAGCATTGGTGCACACACTTAAGTTCACACTTGCATGTCAATGCATTGCTTTGGAGATGAAACAAAGAATGTTTTTAATGGATTAATGAATTCTGGGAACTCTAGCAGGTATGTAAGAACCTGTGCTTTATGAATTCAGTTTTGAAAAACAAATATGTCATGAAGTATCTGTATTTTCTCATCATGTGAGATCAATTAAAAACTACTGTCTGCCAAAAATAGTCCTGTTTTTCATCAAACAAGCATAAAGCCTGTCCTGAATGGAGTGCTTCTACCTGTCAGACTGCAGCCCAGAGCTCACTTTTTCAAGCCAGCTGTTATCTCAAATGTAGTAGTCTATAATGACCAGAAGGAAATAGATGCTTAAAAGGTTTCAGTAACAATGAACTCTGGCTTTTGAAATCAAGAGTATTTACTCCTGTCGAAAATTCAGTGAAAAAACTGACAGGTGACATTCAGTAAACCAAAATAAGATCTTGGCTAGAATACAGAGCAGGTAACCCTGCTCTCAAAACCAGACAAGTAATAACCTATGCAGGAAGCCAAAATCCTGGTTCTGTATAAGAACTCATTCAGCACCTAGCATTATGTCTGGATGAAATCACTTCAGCAGTAAGCAATAGATGTTCAGGTCTTCATGGGAGGTCTCCAAACCAAGTACTGACCCAATCAACCTTGTCTGTAAGTGGCAGGCAATCACGACCATAGGCAGTTCAGCTGCAGGTTAGGGGCAAAGATTACAACTTTTTGTGCTTTGGTGTTTGCACAGTACTTTTCATTAATAATTAACAGGAACTGGAAGGCCTGGCACTATCTTGTCTCTGATTTCTAACTCTCTAGAATACAAACAGTTTTTCTTTTTCACAAGATGGACATGAACTAGAATATTTAAAAATTTACATTTACCTCTGTATTTTTTGAATAAAGCAATCTAAGATTCTCCTTCACCAATACATATACATACTATACACATTTACAAAAAAAATAATTTATCTGTGATAGAATTTCAATTTTAGACAGCAGCACTGGAGCAGGAGAGCTGTTCTGTATGATAATGGTGTTAGAATTTGGCTGACAGTGACCCATAATGCAGCTTTCAAGAGCAGTAACTGAACGTTTTGCTATTAGGAATAATTCCCACAGACTCTGGTATCAATCATAGATGATCTACACTTTTCAAAAGCTAAGACAAATTTGGTACAAAAAAAAATCTGCTGTTTAGACAATATCAAAGTGTAGTCATTATGCCAGACTGATGTCCAAACTCTTACTAACTCACACACAAATACTTTGGACGCCTGTTGATACTTACGTAAATCCTAAGATTATCCACTTCCAATAGAAACTAGGAAAACGGTATTTAAAATACCATTTATTTGATGTTATTTACAATATGTAAGGATTTGGCAAAAAAAAGTAAGTATTTTCTCTAAAATATCATTCTACTGAAAGGGAATAGAACATTCTAAAATACTCAAAGGAAAGGAGAATGTGTCTGCAATATATGACATATATACTGTCTGCATTATACTCCACATGGAGCCTGACAGTCATGGGTGACAGTCTAGTGTACAGCCCCACAGAGTACTTTAGTTACAACTTAGAAAACACCAATTAACTACAGCTAATCAATTCTGTCTCATAAGAATAAAAAGTGTAATTCTTTTTCCATCTATTGTTCTTGCTACTTCTCCTTACAGTAATTGTGACAAACATAAGACCCAAGATGTAGTAAAATGAAAAAATAAAGGACTCTATCTACAAGCAGCACAAACATTAAACTCCTGAGTTATCATGATTAATTTTCTTCATCATACCCAGTTCATGGCTGCAAGAGATCACCTTATTTTTAAATATATAAATAAACCCAAAACTAAATCTAGACTTATCTAGATTATGGCACACTAGGGAGGAAACGAGAAGGTCATGAAATCAGAGACTGCTGTTTTTTCTCATAATGTAATTACACTTTTGGCTAATGATATCACTGCAGTCTCAGAGTAAGGGCTTGCAAGTCAGAGCTCTCCCATGCTTGTGTGAGGTGGGGTAAAGAAATGCTGTTTACCATTTATATCTGAGGGATGCACACAAATCCCCAAGATCCAAGCACAACTTACTCTGTTTCTGAACTCTGAGCAAGACTGAATTTGTGATCAAAGCCCTTTTCCAATTACTACATAAAAGGAAAATTAGCTGAAGGAGGAGGAAAGTCGGGTACAGACAGAAAGAGCATATCATTCTGCACTGCCAGTACCCTCCAAACAGCTGAAAATAAACACAGCATAGCTCAGTGAAGAAAAGCAGCAACAGGGCAAAGCAATGTAAAAGGATGGCTAAGCACTCAAGGACTCTGTCTGTGCCATTTAAGTATCCACAGCCTTGCTCCACTCTGCACAAATACTAGCACTCAGAGTCAGCGGAGTCATTAAGGTAGAGCTCCCTAAGCTTGTAAGGCACACACACGATAGTATCTCAGTGGAAACAACACAGAGGAAGCAATATATTCTGGGCAGAATTACAAACTCCTGTCCTTGATTCCTTTTTGAGATATTCTGCTAACATTCCATTTATGCCCCCTCAGCAGTGGCTACTGCTTTCCACCATGCCAGGTATTCCAGCAAATTGTTTTCCCTTTTAGGCAAATCAAGAGTGGCAAGGTGAAGATTTTGACCCACGACTGCTGGCCAGTCAGAAGCACCTGTGTAATACAAAGTACCCAGGGGAAATGAATGGAAAGCCAAGGTTTCTCACTTGGATAAACCTGTCATCCTCTCATTTTCTATTAACAGTAAGGGGAAGGGAAAATATCTACTTTCTGTTAGTTGCCACTGGAATAACAGTTTCTAGCTCTTGGTAGCCAGCAGCACACAGCTGGCAAACTCCAAAGGACAGAAATGCTGACTCTGTCTGCACTAGGCAGTAATAATATATATGAGATAACTGAATGATTTCTGCCTTTGGCTAGATATTTAGGGGGGAAAAAACAATTCTAAGAAGACACGAAGGTTCATGTGCTATTTTTTTTAAATAAATGTTTTGGTCTTTAAAATAATTTTAATTAAAGACATTAAGAGATCAACCTGATTAATAGTCAGCAGAATACTCTGTTGACTGGTAGCCTCATTTCCTGCATCAAACCTAGCTTTAGGAGTTGATATCTGAGCTGACACATGCAGTCTGGAACATACCTGACCCTTGGCTTCTAAGCAGGGAAGTCACATGATGATTAATCTGATATGATTGTGTTTGAATCAAAGGTACATCTCACTAGAATACAGAACCCCTGGAAGAAAATGAAAACCAAACCTTTTCCTCTTTTTGCCCTTGTTCTCCTCCAAAGCTTTCAGTGTGAATGTTGAACCCAACGAGCTTACATAAACGAGACACTTACAAGCAAGGAGGCCATTATTGCCCATCACACTAAGTGAAGCCATTTAATTTTCAAATCCAGTTGCAAAATTAGTTCTTGCCTATTAAACAATTCTCAAGAAAATAATGGTAGAAAGTTTAGCTTTGACTGTCATTAGGATCACCAAAACCACTTGTGTTTAAGATGCTAATTACAGGGGCTCAATGCCAAAAAAATAATTCTGGTAAATTAAATCCCATGATTAATTCATAACGTCCATTTTAGCATTAATCCTAGCATTAAGATACACAGTAGTTCCCATACACACTCACATACACACATCTCTTTCACTTTGGGAATAAAGTAATTCCTAGGGGTTTTTTTAATAACTCTTTATATTTTATGTATGTTATTTAATTAATACAACTAGAGAGTTAATCCATTAGTTTGTATTTCTTGTTTGTAACCTCTGTTAAGGCCTGTAGATTTAAAAAACACTTAAAACAAGTAAATTCTCATGCATCTTAGGCAGAAGTGTTCATAAAACCACTAGGACTAATGGATTTACTTTTGTGCATCATACTCCTCTATGGTTTTGGGGACAACATAAATTCTCACCATTTATAATTTAAGCCTGAAAAGTAATACCTGGTTATAAATACCCAAAGGACTGCACCAACAGTATATAAAGACAGTAACATCAGGTACCTGGAAATTTCTTATAGGGTTTCAAAACAAAATAATTACTGGATGACAGAGATCTTAAATCACTAAACCAACATCATGATTCTATTGCTAGCATTCTCTACAATATTCTTTCCAATAAGAGCATAAAGGTTTATATTCCTGTTGGGGGAAATGGGAAGAAACGGTGAATCTTAGATGTCTAACATCTTTTTCTTATGTCTTCACTTGCTTTGATATAATACAATTCATCACAGGCACGTGTTTCTTCCTAAGCATACTGATCAATGCAATTTTTATGAACCAATGATGTGACAGGGCTTCCCAAATTTAGCTTTTCCATTCATGGAAAAGTGACCCAGGAAAATACAGTAAAATGAAATAAAACTTTAAATGAAGACTTTTCTGTCTGGGCCAGCAAAACAGACAGTGAAGAGATTTCTTGTGTGCACTATTTACTGAAAAGGCAACTGCTCATATCACTAACAGCTTCCTCCAGTTCTTAACTCTAGTGGGGCTAATAAGCATTTAAAATGCTAGTCCTAAATATTTGTTGATCACATAATGACTGATGTTCTCAACTAGCAGTTGAAAAAGCTTCTAAACAACTTCTTTATTTAACAGCTATCAGTTTTCACTGTCTATTGCATGTGGTTTTCATTGACTCTCTTTAAAATGTATTTAAAGTCAATGGATCAATCACTTCTGTGAAAATATATCCTGAACACCAATATGAATAAGATACATTTTCACCATGTTTTTGACAACCTATTGCTAACAATGGCATTATTACTATTAGTTTTTTGATTATATTATTACTAACTTTTCACTGTAGGCAGCACCTTCTGTTGTTTTTTTTCCATTTAGTATCTTAAGTCATACCTAGAGCTGTTCTTTTAGAACCTCTACATACTGCTTTTTTCAAAGCAGCAGGGGCATCTCATCTGCTCAATTACTTACTAGTGTTGTTAAAGAATACCATTTCCTCTCGTGGCTGATAAAATATTAATCAAAAACAGGAACAGAGTGATTTCCCAGTGTGGATGTCTTCTAATGGTAATACATGGAGTCTGAGAGAGATCTGGAGGTCATGTAATAGCTCTTGAAGGCAGGGAGGGGCTCAAAGATAGTAATGACATTGTATACCGAGTAATGAGATTGCATGCAAAGAGCACTGGATAGCTTAATTATTGCTGTTCTGTAGGAAAAAAAATCACAAGTGTGATTATAAGGATGCATGCAAACATTTATCGGGGACAACAGCACACAACTGAAAAAAAAATCTTTTGTAAACATTTTTGATCATTGCTATTGCTCAGTATCCAATATAGAGCCATATAGAGGTGAACTTTCCAAATTATTACTGTCATGTCCGTGTATCAGTTAATCCTAGTAATAAAACAGTAAATAATTATCTGTTCATTCTGCCACTTATTAAACGTCCATCCCATCCTGTCTTCAGGTATTTTTGTTCCTACTTTTTTTCATAGGGTTTGAAAGAGAAGGGAGGAATTAGAATGAAGTACAGGGAGGCAATTGAAAGATACATGGGAAAGAAGTGACAGCTTGAAAAAAGAACCTAAATACCCTTATATATAATATTATATTATCCTCTTTCCTTCTAAGCTTTGATGCGAATACTTGTGACTGACTTGGAAAAAAGCAGTTATCATCAACAACTTCTAAACAAATAAACACTGCAAAAGCCTGGTCTTTCTTTGGTGGTGGTGGGAGTGTCCAATCTGGAACAACCAGTAAATTGATTTTAACATGATAAAGCCACCAATAATAGAAACCACCTTCTAGAAACTCTGACATCAAAGAAATACTGTTCAGCTGTGTCTGATGGCAGGAAAACCTACTCAGTACTCAAAATGTCAGATTCCATCAATCTATGGGCACTAATCAAGTCTGGTGGAGAACAGCCAGACCACTTCCCCTGTCAGTTCTGAAGAAGAAAGGAGGACAATGACATTTACAAAAATACGGGTATTTTTACCTCTAATAAATATGTCATATTAGTATCATCCTTCTATGATCGAATGCATTCTAAAAGTGCTATAACACCAGACGAGATGAAATATGGCCTGCATCCAAGCTCAAGAACAAATGTCATCTCTTAGTACTTGTGTTTTGCAATTTTTTGAATACAAGGAGGCATAAACCAGTCCTGTCAGCAGTCAAAAAAACAAAACAAAAAAACAAACAAAAAAAACCCCAACCCAAAACTGTTTTTCAACACAATGTACATATTAGTTCACCCGGCAAAACTTTCTGAAAAAAAATGAGTATCACTGTCTAAATGGTGAATATAGTGGACAAACATTACAACAATCAGGTAGGAAAGATGGATAGAAAAAAGAAAATCAGTTAAAACTTCATATTTAATACTACCATTAAGGACATAGCACTTTTCAGCTATGAATAATAAAACACTACGTAAAATATAAAAGTGTAATTGAGCTGCTTTGCAGTCACACATAAGTAAAACTGAGAAGCTAAAATACAAATTCATTTCTACAAAGTCACTCAAACAGGTCAAAGCCTGGGTCAGGAACAGAATGAAGGTCACCTGGTATTACTCCAATTCACAACCCCTTTTTCTTCTATTTTGCATGGCACACAAGATAATTAATGATTTGGAGAAAAGGCCAAGAACACATATGCAGGAAAAGTATACAGGCAGAAGTTAACAGCAAAGTTATCTAAAAATCTGTAACTTTAACTTACATTTATTCTGTGCTGGAAACGATTTTTGTGTGGGAACTGTTTACTGTTCATTTAAATTAATTTTCCCCCAAGAAAATTTAAAGACTAATTTTGTTCATTAAAAATTCAGTGTTGTCTCTGTGTGATTTTCATGCTAATAAATTGGGATCCAGTTCTGTTACAAGGATGCCACCTCTGCTAAAGTTTCTGAGAATCTGCACTTGACAGCAGCAAGACTGGAGTCTGCTCAGCATCCTGAAGCAATAGTCCTTAATGAGAAGAGGTGGCGAGCTGGTTTTGATAAGTAGTAATAGGATGAGCAAAAAGTAATATACCAACAGTTGATATATTACTTGACATGTCAATTGTTCGAGAGTTGCTGTATTGAATTTGTACCTACAGCAAACACAATACACAAGATTCTAATATACTGCGGTGTTTGCTACATATTTTCCAAGTGATTGTATTGACTTTGTAAACAAAGATTATATGAAAAAATAAAGACTCCTGTACCATATAATATTTACCAAGTGAACAAATCTATCATAGCTGGAAATAAAAACACAATTTCACCAGTGTCAGGAAAGGAGGAAATAAATTGACCATTTGAAATGAGATCAGATACTTCAGTCTGGATCTCAGGCACCTAAGAGAGTCTCCTTCCAGTGCAATAGTTGATTATTATTTTATTTTTAAATATTGCAGGGAGGAGAAGAAGAGGAAGAATGGAGTATCGAATGCTTAGAGTGAACACTTCAGGTATTTCAAAAAATCAAAATGAAGTAGAATGCTAAATTTACATTATCCAGGTCTAATTTTCCTTGTAACAACACTAGTTCATTTCCTATAGGATTAGTACCAAAAGATACCCAGCTAAATCCAAACCATTTTTTTTTTACTTTTGCAAAAGGTATCATTATTTAGATTCACAGAAATGTTGAGATGGGATCAGCGTTTAAGTTATAAAAACAAAATTTAATACCACTTGAGTATTTGTCCACATACTGCCACAATAATGAAGTGAAAGGAAGGGACAGAAGAACCCCTTACAAGTGCTATGCCAATTCAAATGGAGATGATTTAGCCAGGAGGTCATGATAAGCCTCAACTTACTTCTTCCACATGTGGAGGATGAATAATCCTCAGAAGCCACCCTTATTCTATTATATTCCTCCTCTCACTTCTTTCCCACTATTTCCCCTACTCTCATCTTCCCTTTCTTACCACTTCAGCTGAGAGTGCCATTAACAGAGTGTTAATGAAAAACAAAAAACAAACTTATGGTTGTGTCTGCATTACTGTCACTGCTGTGTTTGCACCAATATAGGTGTACCAGAGACAAAAATACCTTGGGAAGTTCAGCACCACGGAGCTCCACGTAACCTGCCATATCCACTCAGCTGGCTTATCCCAATAGCTCTGGAGCATAACCTTCTCTAAGTACCCTGCTTTTCTGACTGCACTTGGGCAGCACTTGAACTTACATGTATTTTCGAGTGTTGGCTGGTCTGTTTTTGAAGAATGAAAATCTCTAAGCAAAAGCTTTAAGTTAATGCTGGGGCCTTGACAACAGGCAAAATAGGTTTTCAAAACAGAATCAGAATAAATTCTAGGATGACGTTAACAAAACAAAGTTGCGTTCCTGAAACACAGCACACATGTCAAGTAACACTTTGCTTTATTTTGTGGACTTAGACCAGTGTTCAGATTTTGTAAAATACTTTAAAATAAACAGTTCTCATCATGAGGTTGTTTCAAATACATTCTAGAGCAGAAGGTTACTGCTAACAGATATTTGAAAATAAAAGCCTACACTGCACTTACTGTAAGATTCTAATTTGACAGCAGAAAAGGTATTTTATATTTGCTCCAAGTACTTTCTCTATGAATGAAACTATTTGAGAGGAAAAGAAAAAGTTATTTCTCTTAGATAAAGATTACCGTACATGGCATTTCCGTCCTCCAACCCCATTACTGACACAAATTTTACCTATTACCTTATCAGACTTCGTTTCTTTGTGCAGCTCAGCTTAATCTTTGGATTATGTATGGAATTCAGAAGTTTTGAAGCCGTACGCTTAGGTTTGAAGCTAGTATTGTAAGTCTGGACTTTAGTGTGCAGAAATACTTGTAAGCAACATACTTTCTTAAGTAAAATAGAGAGATGTCGCCCTCAACATTCCCCACACACTAAAATGTATATAAAAAAGGAACATGTTAGCAGTAAGCAAACTGTCATAAGCAGAGCACTGTATTTAATATTCAGATCAAGGCATCTCTGTCTCATCCCAGCAAACCCTTTTGACAAAAGCCATCCAATGTCTGCCAGCAGTATTGAGTCCAGCTGAGGACAAATTTCAAGATGAACCTGAAATCAATTTGCCATCAAATTTTCATGCTTCTCCCAGACTATCTGTGGCATTTTAATTACAACCACCCTAGGCGGGGGGTACTACAGATATTGACACTTAGCTCCTACAATAAACTTTATTGGCAACCTCTGTCTGAATGTAGTACTCAACTAGAATAACAAGAAATATATGAGGATATCTAAGCAATAAGGTGGCATAATCACTTTGGAGTGGTTTTGTTCCAAATGGTGGACATCCCTACTAAAGAAACTTCTGGATTAAAATAAACACCTGCTTGATGGAAAATTCACTTTTGTAATGAACTTGTACAAGATCCCAAGTCCTTGATAAGCAACATTTAATTTCTTCCCTTTCAAATTTAATTTGGTGGTGTTCTTATCTAAAATTTATAAATATCTGAGGTAGTCCCTGTTAGCAACTGAGTTCAGACTGCACCAGTGCCAAGCTACAAAATCAGGGAATGTCTTTACATCTGTTTCAATTTCTACTCCTCAAGATTCTTTTGCACAATTATATAAGGGCTGCATATCTTGGCAATTAAGGATCTAAACTGGAGATGAACCAGTGATTTGCAAGTTCTGTAATATACAATTTGGAGCTTTTTTAGTAAAGATACTCAAGCAGTATGCGTAGATGCAGTATCCTATTGAGCACAGTAACGGCAAGGTTGCTTGGAAGCCAATTTCCCTCACTCTGAAGCGTTTAGGAGAATGAAAGATTTATAAAAGAGACATTTAGAGAAGTTACCATGCCAATATGAGGGTCGTTTGCTATATGTGATTAGGGGAGATGTAGAGAGAAGGAAAAGAAGACAAGGTCATTCCAGACCGATCACAAATTTGAAACTTATAAAAGGTAGGTGCAGCAAGAGGGTAAATATAAAAAATATGGAAGAAGAAAGAAAATACAACATTATTCCACAATGTTACACCCTAATACAGGAAGAGAGAAAGTGTGTAGGAAATGTGAAAGACTCTGACAGCTAAAAAAGACTCAGTAATTAAAAACTGTAGGATGCTTTATTCGGGTGTGATTTGGTATATCCTAAACTGCCAGGTAGGAGACGTCAGCAACAAAAAAGCTGATTTATAGGGGATATCCAGGTGTCTGGATTATCAGTTATACTGGCACCCATGCACAAAGTTGAAAAATGAAGGCTTGTAAAATGAGGGAATTTTACAAATTACGGGACTACATGACACTTCAGTCTCCCAGACCCCATTTATTCAATCAAAGTAGTATTCTCTATTTGTGTCTATTGTTCATATATGAAATTCAGGGTCTAACTGAAACCAATTAACTTGAAATGCAGAGTGACAGCTATATCACTGCATAAAAGCTGGTAGTGTTCCACCAGGCAATAATAAAATAAGAATTAGGTTTCACTGCAGATGTTTCACCACTAAAACTCAGTTATGTTCTTTGCTATTGAGTATAAAGTAATATACTGAAAAATAAACTAACAAAAAATTAAATTCCACATAAATATTGATCAAAACATTTACAAATTGTAGTGAAAAAGTCTCTCACAGTATTAGTAATTTTCAGAGTTCTCAAATGGTTTTAAAACATTCTGTCTAATCAGACAAGTACTGCTATTAAAGTGTGTATCACTTTTAACTGTGGCACAATCTCCCATGTGAGAAAGGGACAGGTTGGTAGTGAGGGCACTAAAGGCACCAGTCAGAAAGCTGGGGACACCAGGTACGCACAGTGGGCATCCACAGTAGCCACATCCCTCACCCCCTATCCCTTGCTGGGCACAGTACTACTGCCTGCATCAATAAGAAGTTTGTTAAGTGTAAACAGAGGTCCTGGACAATCTCATTTTAAAAGTGCCACATGAAGCACTGTCTTCTTTCCTTTTTCCAAACCAGGTTTATTAGTTCAGGCTGGTTTTTGGTTGTTTATTCTTTGTTTCTTTTGTTTGTTTGGTTGTTTCTTTAATGTGCAAGATCAAGTATGTTGCATTCCTGTAAGTATTGAAGTGAACAGAAGGTTTTCCTTCAACACCAGAGAGAATGCACTTGCCTCAGACCTTGAAAGGATTGTCAGCAAAGTGCCACCTATCCATAACTCCATCCAGCACCTCGCAGCACCCGCTACGATATTCACTGACCAGCGCACTCAAGGTGAGGGTTCTGCTCGCTCCCTACCAGCTCTACCAACCAGCAGGGTGGGCATAAGACACAGCTCCCAGGTCGCGCTACAGAGCGGCGCCAGGCGGGAGACGCTCTGCCCCCTGGCGGCCGGCAGCAGCGGCGGGAGGAGCGGCACCGCTGCACTGCTCACGATGCGGGCCAAATAACACTCCTGTGCACGTCCGGGCTCGGCATATGATCCATATAGCATGTGTGGGCACATGTAACTGAGGGGAGCTACCTATTCCTATATGCGTTCTCACCAATGCAATTTAGTCTTTATTACCGAACACGTGAATGACATGTGGAGGTCATTCTTTATTCCTCTCCCGGCAGTTGATAGTAAGGCTGAAATACTCACTTCGTTCACACAGCCTGATAATAAGCATATGAACAAAAGTCACAGTTGGCTGCCCGCTTCCTATAGAGAAGTTATACACAGAAAATTTACACAGAAAACCAAACCAAACCAAAATGACAAAAAAAGGTAGATTTAGATTAGACATTAGATAAAAGTTCCTTATGTGAGGGTGCTGAGGCACTGGAACAGAGAAGCTGTGGCTGCCCCATCCCTGGCAGTGTTCAAGGCCAGGCTGGACACAGGGGCTTGGAGCAACCTGGTCTGGTGGAAGGTGTCCCTGCCCATGGCAGGGGGTTGGAACTGGATGAGCTTTAAGGTCCCTTCCAACCCAAACCAGTCTGGGATTCTGTGCTTCTATGAAAAATAATGAATATGTTAATTATTATATTTTAAATACATGGTGCCTCTCCTGGATCCACTCTTTTAGGTGAAGTCTGAAAATCAGATGTCTGAAATAAATTCCATAAAAAGTTAACATTTATTAAGTATTTTTCTGTAATAACATACTGGAATAAACTGGCCTAATGGCTTAAAACTAGACTGTGAATCTGAGTGTCCAGCAGATATTTACCATGAGTATCCTGCAGTTTCTTAAATGAAGCATTAGCTTGACCCACAAAGAATAAACAAAGATGCTCAGGATGGTGTAAACCCTCTTGGGATATACACTCCTTCAATAACCGAACTAATAGATTTCAAATGTGAACATGGTTTGGGCAACATATTCTTTCAATTAGTTTTCTTTTAGTATAAATATGCCAGCAAAATGGAATCTAATGTCACATCGGGAATTTCCTGAAATGGGGCACTACTGCTATTAAAGTTATCTGATTCAGGCTTTTAGATAGAATTCCATAAGGAGCGATGTATTCCCATTTGGGATTGACTGCAGTTATCAGTAGCCAAGAACAATATGTTGTTTAAGCCACTCCCTGAGGCATAAAGAGCTCAAACACCTTTCAGAATTGGTGTGTGACAGATAATTCACCCATACATCATTTTACACACCCATACATATTACATAACGAAGCCAAGTTAATATTTGTGCTGTGCTTTGAAGATGGAAGGTGAGAATGCTTTTATTACTAATAAACTGTATTTTTTCATAGATCAGCACTGAAACTTTAATGAATGTCTGGATATTGAAATACACGTTACAAATCATTTAGTGATTCTGATTTTAACTTCAAGCTTCTTCATGAGGAGAAGGATTTAAGTTTACACTTATTTTAGGGTGCCATATTGAAAAAAACATGTCTTGTTTGAGGCAGTTTATTTTGGGTCCTTCCAGCATACATTAGGCTGTCATATAATGGGAATACATGTACATGTATTACACTGAGGAGAGTGCATTGCTAATACATAGTCTTGTGCACTGGGAAATTCCGGTGACTCAAGGGAAGCCATTAACTAGCTGTGGGTCAGCTTCCCCTTCTGAGTAAACCAGTAGTAACTTCAGCATTTTAGGCCCAAAATAAACTTGATGCAACACAGCTGGAATAAAAGGCTCCTTGGGATAATGAAGGGAAATTGCAGAAGCATTGTAAATTCTATGAAATATTATGAAAAGGAAAAAATGCTCTGAAAAAGAAATTAGAAAACACCAACAAGTAACTCACTGATAACATTTCTGCCCTTTCTGTCTTTCCTTCCACAGAATACTCAGTTTATTAAACTGCTCTGACATAAAGGCACATCAGCTGTTTAATCTGTTAAAGTTAATAATGGACCAGCTTCAAACACTGTTTCCTCAAGTTTTTGAGAATTTAACTTGAAGCAATCCAACAATTAATCAAGTTTTAACATTTAACTTCAAGAATTTTAAGTGAGTTTGTCTTTTAGGTTTTGGTTGGTTGGTTTGTTTTTCTTCAGTGAAAGAGGCAATCACAACACTTTGCGGAAGATATATATTAGGAAAAAACATACTTAATGATTTCACTTATCATTTCCAAAGAACCATTACTTTCTAGATTTTGGGAGCCAGCTTTCTCAAATGATTATTACAGCATAGGAGGAGCTGTGCATCCATGATTCCGATAAGTGTTAGTGCTGTTAAGACTAACAGGATCACACCCCTTTGCCACTAAAGTACTCCTCTTGTTGAGTTACTCCCTGATCAGTCCCAACTTCTTGCATGGTTTCTGCCCAGCTAGATCAGGTATGTTTCTAGCCATGTATCTATCTTCCATAGAGTTGTGGATCTGAGGAAGCTTTGACAAAGCCATATATCCTTTTAAGCAGTACGTATTGACAGCTGAAGTCCTTCCCTATCTACAATGTACAGCAGAAATAACCGTAATACTATCCTACCCTTTTCAATGTAGCACCCAGATAATACTGGCAAGTCTAAGAACACAGACACACAGTGCAGCAGAAGAAAAAGAGGTCCCAATGAGAGTAATCTATGAAGATCAAAGTGTTTTAGAAAAGGAGAGGGACAGAATTAGCCTAGCCAAAACAGCTGTGTGTCAAATAGGATAGGGTGGAAAATGAAAATACTTCATCAACACCATTTCTCTCCTAGTTTTGTCTACTTAAGTCAGGCAAAAGAATGGGTAGTTCCTCCTTGATAGTCCTCCAGTGACACACAGCATTTGAAAGAACAGTAGAAGATCCGTTTAGGAGCTCCTCACCAAACAAGAGGTAGAAAGCATAGCAAATAGGAGTTATGTTCAGCACAAGTGTTTCTTCAAGGTGTCCACTGAACTACCCCAGAAACTCAAGAGACTACATACTGCACATGAAGGTACAGAGAAAGCTTAGAAAGAACATTAAGACCTAGCATAAATTGGAAAGACAAAACAAGTATCTAAATACTTGTGCCATCCAGTGTGCATACAAACAACGTACAAAGCCACCCACCAGCGAAGGAAAATGAGCTCACTGACCTCACAGACTGATTTTACTCCATTTGTCACATAGCCAGAGAGTAGGAGCAGGTCACATGAGCCCATGTTTTTATCTCAGAAAAGACAAACTGACAAGAATGACTAAACCTCCTCCTCCTTTGCTGAACAGACAGTATCTAAAGAGGGCAGGAAAACAGGTTATTGAGGATTAAATATAAAAATCAAGAAAACACACAGAAAATGTACCTTTCATTTAAGTCCTGTTGCGCATTTCTCTTAATGCATAATGAGTGTTGGAATGCTGGACAAGGCAACAGTCCAGCCTGTGGAGGAAGATTTCTTTCTGATGAAGAAATGGAAATGGATTGGGTGTGGGAGAAGGTGAGGAAGCACAAGACTTTTTATTATTTTTTTCTAACTCAAGGCACAATTTGAAAAAGATCCAGATTTGAGAACAATCTGATCTTCAGACCATTTTCCACTTCTTGTTAAAAAACATGCAAAAGCCGCACAATTAAACTATTGGATCTTTTTGCACTAGGTGCTTCAGTGAAAAAGCCTTTTTTTCTTTCATATTTTACATTTTTGAATGAGTTTCAAGATAGAACAGGTAAAAGTAAAGAAAGTCACTGTGGGAGGGCAATTGCAGTGTTCTTAGTCAACAGATCACCTAACTTTTTTAACTCTAAATCATTTTGGAATCTAGGAGAAGGGCATAAAGGGACAGCAGGGTGAAATAAGAGAGATGTTACATCAATCACTGCAAAAAAAAACCCCAAGGATTTTTTAGTAGACTCAAAAGCAAAAGAAAGGCCAAAGAATGAATGCAGTCAGAAAGTGCAGTTAAAGGTAATTTCTAAAATCATTTTGGAGGTGTAAAAGGAGTGGAAGCCAATTTCAGTGCAGGTAAGAGTTGACAGTGGTTTAAGACCTCTTGAGAAGTAGCTGATTTCCGACCTTGGTAAGAAAGAGAAGTTCAATAAACTAACACATTATTTTGTGTTTGTTTTTTTTTTTTTTTTTTTTTTAAATCAGGGTGTTCAGCAGCATAGTTAAGACTTCTAATCACCAGAAAGGTTTGGGTTGGGGGGCACAGGGACATTTGGTTTTAATGCATTCTTATCCCCAGGGTCCTGCTGTATAGGCAAATGAAAGCTGCAATGACCCACTGCATAAATTAAATCTCTCAAAGACAAAATACAATAGAAGATTGATGCATAAAGACAAAACTGGGCATAAAATAGCAGGATAACTGCAAGGCCATAACCATATCTTGATATGAGATTACAGACTTGGGGAGCTTAACATCTTGTTCTGAAGATAATGCTAAAGGAAAGACTTTAAAACCTGTATATTAAAACTAATGAGCTAAATAGGTGATGCATTAAAAACCTAAAATCTGGTGTCATTCTTGGAAGAGTGAAGACAAGCACAATCATTTTTTGCTCCCCTGAATGTTGAATTACAGTGATTAGATTCCTCTACAAGCTGCATTAATTTGTTATTTGCATGGAGACGGTGTAATAAGAAAACATCTTCCACATTAGTGCAACAGACAGCTTTTATGCCTGAGCTCTATAAAGAATAAATTTGCAATTTTCCAGAAAGAAATAACATACTGAAATTCCAGTGTGGGAGTACTTCTTCTCTGTACAATAGCCACTTCAATTAAATATACAAGATTTGAGACTACACCATTTTCATTGCTGTATCCTAACAGGCATTGGTTTCCTTGAGCCATGTGGTCAGACAGTTTCAAATCATGTAAGAAAAAGTTAAATTTAAATAATCAGTAAAGAAGTGAGGTCCCAAAAGAACACTTAGTAAAAACAGGCTGACATACAGAAATGTTAAAATAGCCATAAATGACTCATGATTCATATTCCATATTCTTAAAAATGTTCAGAACCAAACTGTGGATATATTATTTCCTTGTGGTAATCCAGCAGTACTTTTGCCATTTTTATTTAGCAAGAGCATTAATAAGGACTCTTAATCTGCTGCAAGAATCTCACTATATTTTGTACAATCAAGGCAGGGATAGAAGTAGCTAAATGCCAAAATTAAGGATGATCACTCAAAGCCTAATATTTTATTGGCTAGTATTTTATCGGCTTCAGTGAGGACTGAATTTCACACACTGTTTTCCATCTTGTAGCCAAATAAATGGGCAGGCAATTGTTGTTTCCTTCTACTAGGAAAACTGTTGAAGTGTTTATACTAAGTTACTTAGAGTTATCTGCTGCAGGTGGTTAAATCCAAAACATATAACCAAGTTTTTTCTTGAGATTTTTGTAAATGGCAGACATCACTCTGTTTACTCCAATTTGCTCTGTAAAAACTTACGATTCTTGCAATTAATTTTTAATAACTTCAACATAAAACAGTTGAACCATAAAATGGTTCAATATTGAGATACAAAGAGGTTTCCACAAATGCAAATGTCCTTCATTTTTAAATTCTGAAGACAATCACACCACCCTGCTGCAGGACTTGCTCTCTTTTTCATTTACAATCAGTGGGGTATACTTAGTATTTTTATTAGTTTTGTTCAGATGCTTATTCTGAACTCAGAATTGTATGCTAAATGCAAAATGGTGACAAAAGGGGGGTGGGGGGGGGTGGGAGGGCAAAAAAAAAAAAAAAAAACCAAACTAGAAAAGGTTACTGAACATAAAGCAAAATAGAAATAGCTTCCAGAAAGCTAGTATTTGTATCCCTGTAGTGTTAATTATGCCCTGGATTTTAAGGAGATTCTAAATTGCCTCTTTCAACAGATGTTCTCGTAAAAGAACGGCTTATTTGGGAAATGACAGGTCTTTGTCAAAGCTTACCCAGTGGAATACAAAAATTAGCACCAACTAACTATAGCCCCAAGTATGACAAACTCTTTATTCTCAACAACAATATGCCACCCCTATTAGCAGCTAGCTTACTAATTATATCTGAGATATCTTGAGCAGCTACAAAGAAACAGCTAGTTCAACTCCACAAGTGAGGCTGACATGCACCCCTCTTCAGAGCTGTACCATAGTGAGATCAATCATATATCTGAAAAGTGGTTTGATGACCAAAAAGACCCCAAACCAGCAGAACTTATCCAACCCCCAAAAGATACACTGAAATTTGCCCCTAGGCTACCTCTTCCTTCATATTCCAAACAAGACAATGACTTACAAAAAGTGATCAAAGGTCAATATACTTCTGATACCTATGGTTATTTATTTTATAAAAACAAAGCCTTAAAAGAAAAACAGAATTAAAACTCAGACTTTTTTTTATTTTTAATGCAATGCTATATTTAGGATGTTTTAATCAATAACAGAAAATATACCTTAAGCAGATTTCAGACATGCAGATATGAATATTTTCAACAAAATCCTTATTATCAGACTCAGGAATGAGGAATCTACTAGTTTGGCATAAATCAAATTTAATCAAAACAATAGGAATCATGGATGTTAAATTTTACAATTCATTTATCACATTGTGAGTTAAATCCAGAATTATTCTACCACATAAATTTGAACAGTCTTTTCTCATTTCCATGTAAAGTAACAACCCAGAATTAATCCAAGCCACTCTTCCTATCTAGTGCAACTATTTGTGCATCTAGTTGCTCACCAGTTTCCTGTTAAAACAGGTAACTATAGACCAAGAAAACTGTAACATTAGAGGAGGACAAAAAGACCTTCTCCATAAACGGCCAATGAATTCCCTGTATCATAATCCAAATGGGCATTCACACGTAGTAAAATTATTTTGGTAGTAATTGAGATCTCAGTTGAACTGTAGTTTCAAAAAGATATCCTTAGTATGGATCCTTAGACCTAGTATACTCCCACGTCAGTAGCAACACTCCTTTGACCTCAAAAGAGCCAGGATTTCAGCCTATGCTCACCCTGATATGCTTCTGGGTTATTTTACTGAACTAAACCAGTCGGATTTGTCTACTTCTTCTTAGTAACACCAGTGACTTCCTACCTATTTGGCACTCATCCTTAGAATATAATAGGCTTGGTACTGCCTTTTTCATTTTCGAATTCATGGTTGCTTGGTGGTCTTAATTTTCTCAGAGTATTCAAAGATGACAGATTAATAGGTGGTTCTTTGCAACTATGTGGGCAGATCTTTAATGGAGCTCATTAGTTTATATTAGTGAATAGTGTACAGAGATGTGGAAGCTGTTCCTAGAGGACAACATTTCTACAGCTAAATTTAAAAAAAAAAAATAATTTAAATCTCACTTCTATGATTAAATAGACACCAATTATGTCTATTTATGTGAAAAGAAACAAAGTAAATTGTTTAATCACTATAAACACTAACTAAAATTCAAAAATGTATGGTGGTGCTACAGTGGGGGGTTTTGCTACAAAATTCAGCAGTCCTTAATACCAGAAAAAAGGAATCTTTCGAGATTTACCAAGCATACCTTGTACATCTGTTTATCATCTAGGACACTCAGTAGCGAAATGGGCTGCTGCTCAACCCAGCAGAGAATACTGTGGGATCTCCTATCATAAGACTTGAGCTAGGAATGGATTATGAAAAAAATAATAATCACAACATTAAATGCAAGTCAAGCTTGGCATGCAACCAAAAAACACTGGACATTTATATTAACATGGCACACATTAAAGGATTTCATTTTACACAAATCATTTTTTATTTAACTTTATTGGACTTTTTTCAAGCACCTGCTTAGGTTTCCAGGTAACCGTGAAGTTTAATAAACCTGTACAATGATAATTAAACACTGTAAATAATTTATCTGCTTAATCTTCCTAACTGGCCTTTTATTCCTTTGTAGAAAAGTGATCCTCGCTGACATTCTGAATAAGGTTGGCAAAATAAGTGCAGTGAGGAGTGGTGGCATAAAGTGGATTTGCTCTCCATAATGTATGAAGCCACATGCTGGGTAGAGGAATCCTCACAAAAGCGGTACCACAGCAATCTGTTCCTTTCATCTGCAGCCAGCATTTAAAGTGAAGGTGCTGCTCCGAATCAAAAGCACAATCATTCATTTGTGAGCAGATGTCCTTCACACGGCAGGCAGCACTTTTTCAAAACAGAGCTGAACAAATGCACTGCTGTGAGACAAGTTCCCCTACCCATTAAAGAACGAACACAGTATATATTAATTTAGCAGGTTGTTACATGTTTTAAAGTACAATTTATGAAGCGGAAAAAGCATGTGGTGAAACAAAATGACTTTCAAGCTAAAATATGAAAAACCTCCTCTAGTTATTCATTTGCAAAATGCAACATTCCAAGGCTCATGACAATAGTTTATGCAGGAACTAAGCTGAAATGTGAGGTGTGTGATTTTCCACACTACACTCCGATTATTAACTAAAAAAGAACATTAATTTGATAATTTGATAACATTAATTCAATGTTAAGATTGCATGCATATGTACTCTGTGTTCATATTTGTTCACAGATTTTAGGATTAAGTCAAAGTGAAAGTTGTTTAAAGCTGTTGGGACTCCACACCATTTAGTAAAGTAAACCCAAGAGCCACTAAGAAAGGGAGTTCTGACACTTTTGGTTAAATAGATTTTTCTAGTTCCCTCTGCACGCACCAACCTTTTTTGGAGAGTATTTCTTTTTTCAACAAAAACTTTTGGATGTGGTCCATGCACACTATGTTAGCCAGAAAGATTCACACTGACTCCTTGTGTGAGCCAGGCAAGGATCTTTGTTATGAAAATTACAGTGGTTGCTCTTTCGCTTTTTGGAGCTCATTCCTATTATATATATTAAAATATATATTACAAGAGAGCATACAAAGCCTTTCCTCCTTCCTCATAATAATCTGAAGATCGAAGCTTAACCGCTACAACTACCCCCCAATTATAGCAATTGTATAGGCTACACGTATACTGATAGCAACACAGACTTTTCAAAAGCAAGATGTCATCAAATGAAGGCATGCAAATCAAACTCTTCTGCAATGACTAAGAGGCAGCTATATCCCTTTATGTGTATTGTTTTATAATTATCTACATTTTTATTAATAACTGTTGGTTAGATAGTTCCTCTGGCTCCTTCCCATAGCATGGGTGGGCTAAAACTTTAAATAACTATTGGTTAGATTTTTATTAATAACTATTGGTTAGATAGTTCCTCTGGCTCCTTCCCATAGCATGGGTGGGCTAAAACCTTCCTGAACACCTTGCTCAGCTCACTCAGAAGCTGGTCACACCCAAACACACATCAAACCTTAAGAGCTATCTGCCTCTGCCAACAAAAGCCACATCTTTCCTTTCTTCTTTCCTCGCTCCCATAACATGGCTTATAAACACATCAATATTTACAATTACTTTTTCCACATTAAATGAACACACAGAGTTTTGCTGCCCACACAGAAAAAGGTTGATTCCTTCTTGTAGAAACATACTATTACTAGCAGTATAATTACTATAAGGCGTTCTGCAATTTAAACATGAATCTCTGTTTATGTATGCATCATTATTATACCAGGAATCATTTGTGGATAGTGCACAGATAAAAATGCAGCTAATAACTCTTACTGTAATGATTAATCAATTTATGAATATATTATTTAAACTAATAGTTCAGGTAGGGTATCTTAAACAAGTTACAGAGTACATCGACCAATTCAAATACCAGCTACTAGATCAATAAGAAACTATAAGTAACTCCAGGGAATAGGTACACTTGCATAAGAAACTGTGAATTTTTAAAATCCTTCTACTGGGAGAACAACCTCATCAAAAATAATTGCTTCAGGCCACTACCTTTGGATTTTGGCAAACTGTATGGTAAAGTAGAAATTGAAATAAGAATTTTACATTGTATAACAAAATATTTTTTCTTTTAAGTAGTCAAAGCAAAAACAGTACCTGATACTTCTGTTTTTTAACTTAGTATTCAAAATACAGCCTGTTTTATGTAACATGTGAACACACTGTCAAGACTGTACCTTGGACTCAATATAAATTAAATATATTTACTTATAAACATAAAATATTTTTCTCCTACAACTTACATGAGACAGAAAAATAAAGAAATAACTTTAAACAAGTATTTTTAAAGGTAAAATTAAAAAAAAACCAAACAAACAAAAAAAGGCAAAAATTAAACAACCAAAAATAAACCCATTGTTTTCTCACAACATATTTCAGAAGCTGCTAACCCTAGTGCAAAAGACATCCTAGTGCAATAATAAACAGACATTTATTTAAACATCGCCAAAAATAACTTCCTTACATACATGTGCTAAGTATAAATGTACATACTGAAAAGTCCAATTGGGCCAGCAAATGGCACAGGCAGTACTGCAGGTGCCTAGTGAAACCTGGCAATTCAGCTTGTTGGCAACCACCATGAAAAGGTCTCTGTACTTGATTCAGAATGTTTTTTAATCGTAATGTATAACTTTAATCTTTCGAAGTAGGATTTTTAATTAAAGGTACCCAGTGCAAATTCACTAAGGAAGCCACTGGCTGCACTCACTCTGATGCTAAAGGTGTGCTTTATCTCCGTTTCAAGTGATACTGCATTTTAAAAATTAATTAGTAGCTTGCAAGAACAGCCACACATTATTGAGTAAGTAACAGCATTTAAGTGAAACAGATGAAATATTGGTAAGCAATGCAGACCACAGTATAAGTATGTGAAGGGGGTCATAGGCTAATCCCTATTGATTTTCCAAGTATGCGTACAGCACCACTGGGAAAGGCCAGTTCTGTTGGCAATCAGCTAGCACAAATACATTATAAATCTTACTGTCCACCTTCACTGATCAGTGTCACTTACTTCCTCCACTAAAGACTATGAGGAAACTACAACAAATCCACCAACAAACAATCCGGAAAGGATTTTAAAACCTTTTTCCTAAAACATAATTTCAGAATGCTTCTGATGTGTGTAAGGTAAACGGAAACAAGTTTCAAGGAGCAAAGTGGTAGTTGCAATAACTGTCCAGAGAAATAATCCACAAGAAAACTGATGGATCACATAGAGGAGGAACACAAATAATGACAAACATTTACATTAATCTTACAAACTAACATGAAAATTTAGAGCAAATACTTTGCACTGTCTGTGTGCTTGCCTGTGGATGGAAATCAATTTCCCAAAGCTGAAGATAATCTTGCCCTAGCAGAGAAGGAGCAAGCAGACTGCTCTCTGGAACTCCACATGTTAACCACCTCTTAGTGCAAAATTCACAACATTGCAGAAGAAAGAGCAGGTCTGCTGCAACTGTGATTACACTCCCTGCTGCTGAATGGATCATCCCAGCTACCTTTATTCAGCTGTGTACTGTTTCCTCGTAAGCAAACTAACTGATGCCAGCCTAGCTTCATGCTCCTTTATTAATAAGGCTCCAGATCAGCATAAATTTTCTGAGTAACTCCCATATTGCTGCAAGAGGACCACTTCACTTCCTCCCTCTGCCCACCTCCTCTTTTTCCTCCAGGAAGTAACACTAGACAAATCAAGTTCATTCAGGAACATGGCATGTCATTTTAGAAAGGCTGGTAAAAAAGGTGTTCTAAAAAGAATGAGACCAGGAAGTCTTTCTGGGGAAATTCTGTGCCATAGGAGCCCATTTGTTGTCTGTTTTTCCTTTTAAGCAAGCACTGCTGCAGTTAGGATGGTTTTTTTTAAGAACCACTCAGCTGCCCCTGTGACGAAAGATATTCCCAGTGCAAGCCTAGGAATGCTGTGCAATACTCGAGGAGCACAGTACTGTACGTATTCAAACCCAAAGATTCAAAGCCATGAGTCAACTTCCACAAGGCACAAACCAACACAGTCCATTCCTTTGATACACAGTCCATGTTCATCTCCTTTCTCTGATGTCCCTGTGATGAAATTTCCATATAGGAATGGTAACAGTACTGCATAACACCCAGAGAAGCATATGGTCTTCCTCTGATATAAAAATGGGTCTCTCAATTGGGTTTCTTCTTAGATACCTCATACGGACAATTCATCTTCATCATGATGATGATGATGATGATGATGATGATAATAATAATAATAATAATAATAATAATGTCTTACTGATGGGTTTTGTCCATACATTTCATATGGTTCATTATAAATACCTACACAATATCACAAGTTGTACAGATTCAGGACTTTTAGAGTTTAAGGGGTTTTTATTATTATTGTTTTGCTTTTAAGAAGTGGTCCTGAAAAAAGAGCAAAATACAACTTACGTAATGTTAATTTACCATTTCAGTGAGTACATGAAATGAGACAAATAGGCTGATTCTGAAGTAATCAGTGCTTACATAAAAGCAATGTAGGAGCTTTAAAGCAAATACATAACACACTTAAGCAGCTAATACAGTTAAACATAAATTGGTGAGGTTCAGATCAGTGAGAAAGTAGTATTTAAACTGGTTCTGCACTAACCAAGCAAAGTGCAAAAATCAAATTGCACTAATTGCTGTAGAGATAAGACATTCTGAAACAAACATTTTCACTGTGGAATGAGGTTGTGCTACAACTGATAATTCCAACCTAGTTGTGCGTAATATATCACAGGCAATACAACATGCAATTCACTTCTTCTTAAACGTAATAGATTTAGCAGTTCTCTTTGCTGAAAGTGGAAAAACCCACTAGCTTCCCCTACAAATCTGAAACACTTCTGAATGCAAGTCCTATGGTATCAGCTTCTGATGGAAACCCAGTTTACATTCACTTTCAGTACAGCACATGTTTTCAGAGCGCAGCATATAAAATAAGCTCAAAATTTCCATTTAAAAATATCATTTAATGGAATTTTAAACTGTCTAAGAAGATGAATACACTGTGTTTGTTTTCTACATTAATGATCTATAAAATGAATTGAGTAGACCATAAATACAGTATTTTTTTTTTGCAACAGCCTTTACTAAAAACGCTACTACTCGTGTTTATCATTTATATCCTCATATGCAACCTCAAAATTGATTACACTTTAAACCATACATAAGTTGCTGTGTTTTTCATTTTGAGTCATATTGCTAACATTTTTATAACTCTGTTAATGTATTCCATACCTTGTATTCTTATTGATTATGAACATTTCTTTAACAGATTTTATTGCTTTTCAAATAAAAAATGATAGGTATTTAAAAAAAAAATAGAAAATAGTATTGCAACTTACATACTTTTCTTTCTTATGATACTTCTAATATAAAAATTGTTAGCATGAATATTTGCAGACTGCCATTTTTCACATTATAAACTCAAGAAATAAAATGAAAACAGCTATTAATATAAGGTACTGCGTATGTTCCAGATTCATTTTTTTTCCCCCTCAAATCTCTATTTAAGCTGTGGGCTGAATCCATAATCATTTTGAACACTTAAAGAAATTAATATACCAAAGAAGTGTCCATATAAACCATCACGGTTTTATATCAGGTATACATTATCTTTCCTAATTACTACTGCAGTATGCAGACTGAAATACAATTTATATTTAGGATATGATTTTGCTATTAATTATCAAATTGAAAAAAAAAATCTTGCATTATAAATTCTCTCTTGGAAATTAATGTTATTCTTTTTTTCCATAATCCTATCACACGAGTAATAAGTGCATTGCAGCATGAACACTTTAATTTTTCCAGTTAGTTTTGAGCAAGCCCAGAGGTGAGGTTTAATAAGGATCAATGGCACTTTATCTGGGACAGGGCCACTTCACAGCATGCAAATTACACAGTAACACTTAAAAAAAGAAATAGATTTAATTAAAAAAAAGAAGTAGAACCACAGGCTCTGGAAATTCAATTAAAGGATTTATGCAAAGGTTTGCTAGGTTTTTATATGCAGTTACTGCTTATATAATGAGCTTTTCATATTAAAAATCAATAGGTAATCTAGAGTAGAAGATCATCCCCTTAAATACATTTTTGAAATCAATTTGAAAAATAGTCCATCAACTGCTGTGACTACTCTTGCTGCTTCGATTAGACTAAGAGCAATATTTAGATTGTAAGACGTGCTATGGAATATCTATGCTTGGATTTTGCTTTCAAGTGTTTTTATGCTTTTAAGTGCCCAAGCTAATCATACAGTAATTCAAGACTGTGTACAATGGATAAATAATTAATTACTAGCCAGGGCACAGAAGTCCTGAAATATGTGAAAAACCTAGGCATCCAATAGCACCACCTGACAATATTTTGAATATATGCAAAACCCTACATCTGTTAATGCCTTTGCTATCTTTCTTCCCTGCCTACTAGCCACTTAGCACACCAAGATAAATATTTCTGTTTATAACTTATTAAAGTCACCAGCTAAAGAAGCAATTAGCCTAACACTTGTCTGAAGTGCAACTTTCACACATCATGAATTTAAAGATGGATCAGGTCCTGTGTCCTTCAGTTTTAATCTAATTTGCCAAGATGCTGTGGTGATATAAGATCATTATATTAAAGTCCAAATATCCTAGTTAATATTCAGCACTTATCACAAATTCATATCTCATGGAAGCAAGTACACCTTTGAAACGAAGGGAGATGGACCCATTGCATCAGCACTTAATTTGCATCTGTCTAACCACTTGCACAGTGTTTGTAAATATTCTGAGGTGAACATTATAAAGCGGTCACTCAACTGTCCTTTTTGCTCAACAAAAAAAACAAAGCAGTGACAGCTATGAAGCACAAAGAATCCAAGGAATTCACTCACACTACAGGCTGCTGCTGTTGTTATTGCAACATGATAGTCTGCACACAACAGAGGACAAACAAGGTTCGTTCCTTGCACAAGTAGACCTTTCATGTTTCCATACATTCACAGGTCTTTCCAGTTCACTCCTTATTAGGGTCAGGCTGTTGAACATACATTTTAGCCACTGAGAAATTCTTAGACTAAAAGATCCTTCTGTTATATCCTTTCATCTAACGCCTAGGCACAGTGCCTTGGTGGGTTTGAATGCTCATGAAATGTGGATTCTAAATAATAGATTCTAAATAATGAAACACAGAGGGAAAACCAGCACTAGCTTATTTTATTACCTCACACATTCATATGATAGGAAGAAATCTTTGTTGTTGGTTATATAGTCATATATATGTTTCATTATCTTAATTCAGTACTTTAGAAGGAACACAGTTCTTTCATAAAAGGTTTGAAAATGGTTCTGGCATATAGCTTCTATACATGAAACAAAGCAAAATGACAACCATGAGAGTCAGGGATTAGACAAAATTTTCTCTATCAGTAACATGCTCTGCCAAGCAAAGCATTTCAGCTATGAAATATCCTCAGAGGCAAATTCATTATGTGAAAGTTTCAGAGTAAGAAGAAAAATGAATAGTAGCTGAAAAGTAACTAATAGTTTTCAGCTAAGATTGTGATATTTAACAACAAAACAATACTGTTCAGGAAATGAATTCACCAATAGTTTGCCTATTCATACTGTTTAAACCTGCCTCACCAATAATATCCAAAATTTCTGCTTCAGTACTTTACACACATTCTGCACTCATCATTGCAGAATACCATGGAGCTGAAGTACAGGCTATAGAACAAATACCCTTGCTGTCATTTCTCTATTAAGTCAGTTAAGTATCTTCATAAGCATTCTCTGAAGCGCATTTCTTTATTGGATTTCAATTGTTTCTTAAAAGAAAAATCTCAAAGGAATCAAAGAAAAATGTCTGCTTACTCTCATTTCAAAAGAAATGTGGATACAGACTAATGCTATCTTTTTCGATAGGCTTGAAACAAAGACGTTAATGAACAGTAGCTTTATTTTAATCTTTATTCCTACTAACCAAATTTCTCATGCACACCATATTTTTCTACACTTTTGCATTTTAAACACAGTGTAAGTACATGAGAGGATCAAAGAGTTTCAGATGAATCTGAGGAGTTATAGCAAGGGTAACGAGGGTCCTTAGTTTCTAATGACAGAAGCATATGCTCTCAACTTTCTAAACTGCATCCAACTGAGCCATTTATCAAGGCCTGAAACTTTTTCATTATTTAAAGCACTACGACAGCTTTCCACTTGATGCCTTGGAAGTACACAATAATAGAGACTCTATATAGTCATTAATTATAATATCAGCTGGTTGATGAAGTTACTGTACTTGCTGCTTGGTGATTTCATTTTTAATTGCAGCAGGTGGTGTGGAAATAAAGCGATGTGCTGACACACACAGTCACCTCAATAGTATTTTCTTTTTTATGTATAGATAAATGCAACTTGTTTTTTTGAAAATTCCTTCTGATTTATATCCCACTGCATATAGTAGCTGTGAGGGAAAACGAGCACACAGAACACAGTGAAATTACACGTTTAGAAATGAACTGATAGCAGACATATTGTCCCCATTTTTTTTCCCTTTCAAAATATTTCAGATACTGGGCTCTTTCCCAATGTAAAGATTCACAGTTTCCAAACACAGCTGTATGTGTCTTTTTCCTGAAGAATAACAATCATAGCTACATGTAGTTTACAAGCTTTTTCTTCTAATTTTTGGTCTTACTAATATATTTGAATAAGCACCACTTTTGAACTCTACAAATCTGAAAATAAAGGTTTAGTTAAGCAAAATTAAACACCAACTGTATTAAATTCTAAAACCATTCTAAACCCAAATGAGTGTATGATACTCTAAATGGTGTGGGCTTTTTGTTTTGTTTTGTTTTTTTCCTTTTTCTTATTTTGGAATTAGTCTTATGTGCTCTATTGCTGTAGTAATTTACTAACCCATATATCCACATAGGTTTTTGCAATTTAAAACCCATGAGCATACTGAAAGCAAAAACTGGATTAAGACAGCAATTGTGTGTACTTATTTATCCTTTTGTTTTCTTCAGACTGCTGTTGAACATACTTTCAAATAGTCTTTATTGCTCTTTTGATACTGCCCGCTCTTAAAAGTGTGTATTCCTCCTCTGTAATGTTTTCATTTCAGTAATCTCTAATTTAACAGATTAGATAACTATTACAGGAGATTTTGCTGCCATAGGTTTTCCATGAGATTGATAGGTAATAAAAACTGATGTTTCCTAATGGTCACAGACATCCGTCTTCCACATAAATCAGCAAACTCCCTTAAGAATCCCTTATATCCAAGCCATAGATCAATTGTACTCAAGCCTCATTAGAAAACACACACTCTCTGTTCTCTGAAATAAGGCTGTGCTACCTTACCTCAAAACTACATTAAATGTAATTAATACAACTGTGATGTAAATGGACAGCATTAAAATGGATATCCCCAGGGAGAACAGGTTGTGAAAGCAGCTACGTGCACTGTCATGCATGGCACACATGACTGGGGAAAATGTTAGCACATTTTCTTACTTAGGATTTATAGTAGTTACACCACAAAATTGATAAGCTGCAGTACCAGGAGCAGGAAGCCAGCTTTGCCTCAGCAGCACCCTCCTATGGCATAGCAGCAGCAGCTGAGTAGCGACTAGAAGCTGTCTCCTTCCCAAAGAAAGATGTTGCCATCTTGCAAATCCTCTCTCAACGTGATGATAACTTCTGTTTTCAAAAAAAGCTATGCAAACTTCAAAACTCCAAAACGTAAAAAGAATGGACATTTACTCTAAGTACTGAATGTAGGGAGAACTCTGAGGTGATGTGAATTGTTTGGATGTAAATTAAGGAAAAGGCAGGTTGCTTCTAACTATTTAGTACTTTAGTTGCATGTGAAAACTATGTTATTTGGAAGAGACTGCTGTATGTGCTGTATGTGGAATTGCTGCAGGACATCCAAACCAGACAAACAAAACCAGAGCTGTTCTTCTACAGACATGTCTTCAGCGTTCCCTTGGTGACAGTACAACTCATTTTAGGAAAGAGTTTGTCTAGAAAACCAACAAAAGAGCAGCTTCAGATTCTGAGCATAGCCCCTCTATGCTCCGAGTCGTCAGCGTAATCTGGGTTGCGCTTCAGACCCAAGGAAAGTTACATTGCCTGAACTTTCTGTGATTTTTGAATCTTCTCCTCTAAAGATGTCTCCTCAGGTCCCCGTTACTACAAATAATAGGTAACAAGGAGTTAGATCTCGTAAAAAGAGAGGTCAAGTGCTTTTAGCAAAGGAAATACAAGCAGTAATAGCTCTTTTTTAAATAGTTCTTGGCCAAATGCTGAATTTGTTAAATATAATATTTTATCGATTGCACTGGTTTCCAGAATGGGCTTTATGACTGCTGGAAAACAAACCATAGAATTAGGGATCATAATCAGAGGCATTATACCCACAAAGAAGGCTGGGAATCATTGCTATGAGGTATTTATTATCTGACATAACCATTACGTAATTCTTGAAATGTTTTAATTTTGCTGATCTCACCTACTTAAGAAGATGTTTTGCATCCTCCTTTTAATTCACTTTTTATATTACTATTATAGTGGCCTTTCTGTACGGGCAAGGCAGGAAATGAGGTCTGGGTTGGTTAATAATGCAACTGAAGCATTCAAATATGCAAACAAACTCCTGAGCCAAACTCTGCTCTCATGCATGTCAGGATTTGTAGCACAGAAAAGGGAGCAAAGTTTGGCACCTTTTGCTCACAAACACTGAGCACAGATGTAGGTTATCTAATTTCAAGGGATTAAGCTCTCTGGATTCTGGGCGTCTGTTGTTTTCTAGAGCAAGTAGATTCACATCTACAAAATGCAGAGCAACCACAATTCTCACATTGTAGGATCATCCCGTGTTATTTCCTAATTCAACATAGAGGCAAAAATAATTACAATAAAAAGCTTGGAATTTGGCCACATTAATTATTGTTTCTTTCTTTCTCCTTGCAGTTTTGGCTTCTTTCTGGTTTGGTGGAATCTTAGCCCCTTATATGCCCACAGTGCAAATGTGCAGTGCAACCCAAACAGCATCAACTGTTATGCATAATAAACATGAAAATTTCAATAATCTTCACATTATCTACTCAATCTAGTAAGTAGGAGTTCACATTATATATCAATTTTACCAGCTAATCTGTTGCTTTCTTTGACCTGGCTTAGTTTTCTGTCATTTTATATGAAAGAATTTAGATGTTTCAACAAGGGTACCAGAATTAATACTGTATTACATTTTCAAGAGCTGCACAGCTTCATTTGCTGTTGTACATTGCACAGATGTAAGAATTATTAACAATGAGCTGAGACCAACAATGTCATATGATCCTAATGCAAATCCTCAAGGACATTTATTTCCTCCATTTCAGTGGTAATTGAGCCTTTAAACCACCCACAAAGATTACACTTGTAAAAATAGTTAACCATTTGTGCCATAAAATATTTATACTGCAATAACTTGTTTGCATCTATGAATATGAAAACTAGTAAGATCGTCTCCAAAACGGAACTGTTGTATGCTGAATCGCCAAATCCAAAATGTAGTTGCTCACACTAAAATGAAGTAAATGAAAATGACAAACCAACACATAAATGAGAAACGTTTGTCTAAATACAAGGTGGCCTTTTGATCCATCCAGCATTGAAGACAACATCTTTTTGGTGTCTCATATTTTCCACTGGACATAAGATTTGTAATATGTGTATCATAGCTGAAAGACAGTAAAAATAAACCTCGTCTAGAACAGCTTTGCTGCTCTGTCCCTAGCCATGAGTGAAAGCAAGGGGTAAACAAGTGTAGTGTTGCTTTTCCTTTTGAAGACAGACAATCTCCTTTTTAAAGCTGAAGCAAAGTTAGGCAGTTACGGAAAACATGCAACACACATTTCTCATGAAAAAATCTCTGGAAACTCAGCTATCACATTAAAAGGAATTACCGAGTTTTTGTAATACATAAAAAGGTCTTGCAAACAACTTCTGCAGCCTGAGTCAGAATCTTTTGATCCTCAGTAAAAGCCAAATGGATTGCCTGATATTTGCAGATGCTGCCCTGTCAGAAATACACAGAATGGGAAGGAGTGTATCATAAAGTTACCAGCACACCCACTATCTGCCACCCCCAGAGTAACGAATAAATGATGGCCACTATAAACCCATGCTAGAAATTGCTAAAACTAAGATTATATTGTACCATAATTACAGAAAAGCAGGGAGCCAACAAAACTGAGGATGTATTTCAATCAGTAATAGAAAGAAATTAACCAAAAGAAGGCAATTAACTCATCCATATATAGGATGTGTTTCTACTGTTGGGAATCATGTAGCTTGCCATACATACAGCTTCTGAGAAAAGATGGAATGCACTTCATGAAACCATTTAAAATTCCCTTTGCATTTTACTTTACTTACTTTACATTACTTTGCATGCAGAAGTAACATGAACTGAATCTCACAGAACCATGTGCAAAAGATGTACTACTGGGAGGGGGAAGGTGAAGATAGTACTATTCCTCAAGTGCACTTTTCAGCCTCAAAAGACTAGCAAAAGTGGACACTATTTCCCAGAGAAATCTGTGCCAAAGACCTTGTCTTAATTATTCAGCATAGCTTTCTGAATCTATCAATTATCTCCATACTGTTATGATCTATATTGTCATTATTAATTATTATTATTAAAATAACACAGAGACATCAAGTCATCAAGGATTGGTGAGAAAAGCACAGTCGTTTGGGAACAGAATAAGAGCAGAAAGTCTCTAAATAACATTCCCAATAATGCAGAAAGCTTCTGCTTTATTTCAGAATTCATGCAACTTGAATATGCTTTTGGATTTTGATTTTTGTTTCCCAAAATAGCAAGTATCAACAAGAGAGCATCCCAATTAACTGATTAATAAATATAGACAGAGAACTCACATTACAATACTTCTCTGGAAAACTAGAGTTTCAGTTTAGCAATGTCTATTTCAAGCTTTTATCAGCACTAATTTCAATGAAAAAAATGGTCATAAAATTCGAAACTGAGAGAAAACAGACCTTAATTAAGCACAGTGTTATCTCTTTCTATTACAATGAAAGCAAAGTTACAGTTACATTTTTACCAAGATTTTTTCCCACTTAATGAAGACATTATCCGTGAGTTTTCAAAGTCACTTTACAAAAGAGCATTCAAGAGACATTAAAGTCAGCTTAAACTAAAAAGTCTTTTTGAAGTCAATAAACAATAAAATGAACAACGAAAAGACAGCCTTTGATCTCTTCTTACTCTAAAGTCTTTAATTTCTGTTTTAATCTACTAGATGCATTAAGTCCTGTTTGCAAATATTTTTTTCTGCAAAGTGCAGTAAGCTTGCCTTGATTTTTTTATTCATATATATTCTTACTGTATTAATGTACAATTCTCATTATCAGGGACTGGTGTCATCTGGAAGTTCTCCCACCAAAATAAACAGAAAAAAGTTTTAAAATTATTTTTCATTCTGTTCTCTTTCAAAAATTCTTTTAAAAGGAAGAAAAAATGTAAAAGGAAAAAGAAAACAGCATCTTCAGCTTTGAAATTTCTAAGATCAAAGACTATAATGCACATAGATTTTTCAAAGGATAAATTATTAACAACAGGGATGAACACACAGTGGTCAATAACATGGTCAAAGAATGGTAAGTTAAGAGCATCTCTCTACAGCCAATTACAATTAATCTGATTTTACTGTTTGCAAGAAATTCCAGTTATTCACTAGATTTTTGATACAGCTTTTAAAGCCCCATTTTAGCAAAGCTGCCAATTGTCACAAGCTCTTGACCAGGTTCAGCAACTTAGCATTTTAACATTTCTTAACTTCTGCTTATCCTTTCTCAGCAGCTTGGCCATGGACGTAACCAGAAAAATAAAAAAATGCAGTGAAGGAAAGTGTGTGGAAAGCCTAAAGGCAGAGACAGCCCTTAAGTTCCACTGCGCTACCAGTTTCTTCCAGATATGAAGAATAACCCCAGCTAGAAGGGGTAAAAAAGCTCTGCATACCTATTCACACTTGACACATAAGCCTGCTGAATTTCTTTTGTGTAAATAAGTGTATCCTTCTGGTATTCACACACCTTCAGGAACAGGGGACCATCCACAGGGTAAGACAGAAAGGAGAACCATATCCTCCATTTCAGATTGCTGTACCAACCTGTCAATTCACTCTTGACATGTGTAAAACTTAACATGGACAGTATAGAGAAGGCTGGGCTGAACAGACGTTTTAACATGCTGTACAGCCATCTCTCTACAACAGCACCATTCTTGCTGCATGCTTGCAAAGATACCTTTCCAGATGTGAGGGACAGATGAAAGCTGTATCTGCCAGAGAAGCAACCTTCTCCTTCCTCTGCTATGCAGTTAACCTAGAAATCTGTTAACCAATTAAGTGCTATTATTATCTTAGTTTCTCTCCTTTCACAGATCAACTTGTAACTTAAACATATAGTGTTTGTAGGACTAAATGCGAATCCTGGGCCTGACTGACCTAGATTAAAGGGCCACTGCTTTTGGGGCATCTAATCATGCATTCTGTCTTCAAAATACTTCTTTCGCAATACTCCCAAATGAAAGCATTCTCCATTTCCAGTTGTTGCTGAAGTTGCCAATTTGTGCTAATGATTGATTTTTGTAAACTAGAAGTATTTATTTCAGAGAGACCACTGAATATCTGTCAGATGTGAGATACTAGTCATTCATTTCTACAGTGGGATATGAATGGGAACACCAAACCACTGGGCTCTAAATTTTGCTGATACAAAAAATTTTATCATTTTTCATACAATATATTTCATTTTGATTCAAATAAAACTAAATTCTATAGGACAGATCTTCTCTGAGAATGAAAATAACCATGTAGAAATCTAAGCAATGTCTTCTCTTACATCACGTTAAGCAAAAAATCCTAAAATTTTCACTTTGCTCATGGCAGATATATTTTATAAAAAGAATCAGACTGAGAGCACTTTACTACTTTTGGACTAGCCTTTTATTGATTTGAATGTGCTATGAACCACATTATCTAATCTACAATAAGCCATTTACCAAGTGCAATGATCTATGGGCTAAAAGGCTTAGATTTTTAGTTCCATTGTAGACTTTTTGATGAAATGGTAGATCAGCAGAGAATAATACTATAATAAGATTGTGAGGGACACAAGTGTCAATATTAGGAAATTAGAAAGTTTGGCTTACTGTTTCAAATCCTCTTGCTGTTCATTTAAAAGCCCAATAACTCTTTTTCTAGACTAATTGCATCTGTATATTTAACAGAGATCCCAGATGACATCCCAGTGGGTGTCAAGTTCACAGGGGTTCAAGGGCTCATCCAACTGAAAATATTTTTATTTTTCAAAACCAAAATCATCCATCTGAGCACATGGCAACTATTTGGTGATGCATGCGCTATAATTATATAAGGATACAAGTTATCATGATACTGTCTTCTTGCTGTTTGACATGATGCAAGTTTCATCTGCTGGATAGGAGATTTTAGTAGTTTCCCATAAAACAGATTTGATGCATTTTGCATCAGAAACTTTTCTTTACCCATATGCACAAAGCCTGGAATATGAGGCTGAGAGCCCAGTTAGGCTTGTGACTTACACATTAACAAATTTGGACTAATGCTCCCACAATCTCTTCTCTGATTGCCTCTCCTCTGATTGACAGGTTTGACCACTTTCTGCACAATTTTGCGCATTTTGCACACCACTTCAGCTACCATAGAAATCTCCAGATAATTCATTCATTTTTCAACCGTTCTATGTTAATCTAGGAAAGATCTACGCATATCAGATCTGCTTCCTTATTTTTCAATATTGCTTTTTGATTGAAATGGTAACACTGAACTTCCTGGTAACAGATACCATAACTTCCTTCTTAAATTATCAAGCTATTCATGCTAAGATAACTTCTTCCTGAAAATAGTTTTTTTTGGCTAACTTGGACTTAGAGGTTTGTGAAAAACGTAACAGTGGAAACCAGATTTGGAACATCACAGGCATCATCAAAATAACATCTCGAGTTAGCAAGGACAAATAGAACAAAAATTTAGTGGTATGCAGAAGACAGAATAAAATCCACTATTTAGTGCTAATTAAATGAAAACTAGAGAATATTGGTAAGATTATTTTATCTGTAGTTCTCTGTCAAATATTATGGCATCATTTCTGAGTAAGACTGACAGGCTACATGCCAAAGTAAATGTACTGAAAACATTAATGTCACTTTAAAGTAACTCAAGTTTTGACGTTCTTATGTTTTTGCTGTACTGCAACTATTAGGGTGCATTGCCTCATTTTTTTTAAATTAAAAAAATAAGTGTAACTAGTTCAGGCTACCCTGTAACTTTACAACAACTGACACTAACTATTATATAAGCCAGTTTGTATTAAGACGTTATTGCACCTTTCCAGTTCTAATCGCCAATTATGACTCTATTAGTCCTACTTGGCAGTTCATCTGCTCCTGCATCAGCTAAGGGGGACTTGGAGACGGACCTCTGATCTTCATGTTTCCGCTTCAGTGAGTGCTCAGCACAGCGGCTGTCATCTTGAGACATTGAGGAGGTAAGGCATTGCCTTTTCCAAGATAACTACACCTGACCTTACAACAATTTACTAAGGAAATACCTGCCTAATGGCAGTGTGAGTGCAGTTTCTTTTACACTCACAACGGCACTGCAAATTAGAGACAACAGGATAAATCTATGACCAGCTCACTAGACACTTCATTAAATCACTGTTCCCTTGCCTTGTAGAGCACTAATAGAATCACAGCCCTCGTTAGCTACTGAATAAAAGATCAATCACATTCTTTGAGAGCTCTTGCTACCAGCTTCCAGAGGAAACAAGAAAAAAAAAAGAGACATATTTAGGATCATCAGTAAGATTCTGAATGGCCTCACTGCAAGTTGGTTAAATTACCTTTTCCACAACTGACTCCGACTGTAATACTCTGAGGAACTTGTTAAGTCTGCTTTCAAAAGCTGCTATCTAATATATGACTACCAGGCCCTGGTCAAAAGTTCATAATGTGCATATGTAAAAAGGTACTAAATTGCCTGAGGGCTAAAACCAGAGGAGTTTAATTGCAGCAAAATGCTGAAAATGGTCTGTTGAGGGTCTTTCTATTGGGATACTGCTGGCACTAGCTGATTGAAGTACAGCACATAAAAGCCTTACAACAATATTTCCTTAAATGCAACTGAAACTGCTAGCATTTGCTAGTGCATATATGGTGTGCCAAGAGTAAAAAAAAGAAAAAGAACCTTCTCTAAAACAAACAAAGATTTAAGGATTGATATAATTCATAGTTCAAAAGAGTGTAGATAAAAGGAAGAATTAAACAACAGCGAGTATCTGTCACTATAAGTCGTGTTATGGGTTTCACAAAACATGGGGGAAATGTAAGCAGGTATGTAAACATATTTAGTTGGGACCCATTAAGATTCACTGCAATGAAAACTGGAAAATAGCTTTCATCACTCTATTTATGATCACACTTGGAAATTTTGGGAACAGTCACCTGTAAGACTAAAGACTCCTATACTTAGCCTGAAATCTAAGGACTTTATTGAAGTAATTTGAGAATCATTCCTCTAGTTATTTACATGATAAAATTAAAAAAGGATAGTAAGGAAAAAATAATACATTTTTCTCTGAAACCATTCAAAATACACTTCTTCCATTGATAAGGAAAATCTCAATAGAATAAATGTTTAGGAAAACTGGTCATTATCTGCAAATTAGGAAGAAATGGTAAATTCTTCACTTTATTACATCTGATCACCTCAAATAAAAGCATTCTTTCATCTCATTCTTTCATTTAAAAGGAAACTGTGAACATTTTAACTCGTCACACAGTGAACACAAGCAGAACATTTTTTCTGTGTGGGCATTCATGAACATCTTGTCTGACAATTTGGATTTTGACCGTAAACAATCACCAGAAAAAAACCCACAAACCAACAAAATAACAAAAAAATAACAAAAAAACCCACCCACCCCACAAAACCAAAAAACAAACAAACAAAAAGAAAAAAAAAAAGAAAAAAAACCCAAACCCCAAAAAATCCGAAGTAACCATCTTCAAATTTTGCTCTTTTTCTAGAAAATTCTGTGATTTACTCCTCAATATTTTCTTCTATTAACTTGGCCAAAACGTACAGTTACAAATACTTAAAATGTTTATGGTGAAACACTTCTTTTAACTTTTTTCTAATTTTATTTTTACCTCCTGAAAACCACATTCACATAGTTATCTACAGCATGTATTTTGTTCATCTACAGCATGTGTTGTCTTTGGGCATGTCATGGCTGAGAAAATCACCTACAGCTTTGCTTATAGGTTTTAGTTTAAATACCTGTATAAGGTTTTAAAATACCTCATCTAGTATTCAGAAAGACAGCAAGAGAAAGGCTAGGCAATTTTTTTGGTTGTACTTGAATGAATATAGTACAATAGATAAAATAGCCTTTAGCCAACCATTCCCTTGTAAAGTGGGAGGTGAACACACGCATTGACAGCAGTGACTTTGCCATTTTCAGTTAACAGTTAACATACAGCAAAGTAAGAGTCTTGGACAGAAACCATAGACAAGGTAGCAGGAACATGGTCAAAAGCATAAGAATCAGCAAAGAGTACGAATCAGTTCATGAAACTTCTACCTTCAGCCTTGGAAAATCCACATGCCAATATCCTGCAGAAGCTTTACAGACTGTCTCAATGGGAAGACTGTACCACCTCTGTCTTCTGATACAACACTTATACAACATAAAAAATACCCAGGCCACTAGGAAGAGGCCTCAAGAGTAAATTCATCTTAGTGGCTAACAAAGAAAATTGGTAATTCATTTATCTCACCTCAAAAGATCAATTCAGAGAAGTTTGAAAAACCATGCTTGTAACTCTTACAGCATTTACTGTAACAAATGAACTTTGTGGAAATGCCAAACCAACTGTGTCTGACAACAAATGAAAAATATGGAACAAGCTTTCATTTGTTTAATCTTGACATTCAGTGCTGACATGTATGCAGTTAGGAAGTCATTCAAATTAGTTCAAAACATATGCTTGGGAAGAATTCACAAAGATCTCCCAAAACAGAGGAGGACAATAGTCTACAAATATTTTCATAGACATAAAATCTTAAAGCAAATAGACTAACTTTGTTCCATGCCTCTATTTCAGATCTGGACAACCCTTTCTTCCTAGCTTCTGAGCACTACAATATAATTAGTTAATGGATATATCTGCCAGCAGAAGGGAACAGGGAATAGAAGCAGGAAGGTTAAAGCTGGCTTTTTTTTTTCTGGTGGTGACAGTGAACAGGAATGACCACATAATTTGGGGCAGCCACATTTCATTCCCAATTATAAACATTATTTTAGGGGAATAGATTAGCAATTACATTGCATTTACAGGAATTTTTGCTGTGGACAGCGACAACATTTTCTGATGAGTCTTCTGTCCCTTCCTAACAGCAGAAAAAGCACTGAGCTGTGTGTTCATCTTTGCACACCTTGACTATGCATGCAAGGTATTGGATTTTCCAAGACAAGCAATGGTCTGGATTGTGTTCTGGAGGACATATTGGCCTTAGCTGAAGGCCACATTAATGTCTATTGAATAAGCATACATGGAATGCAATAATGATAAATTTTACCTCATTACCAAATATAAGACCAGATATTGCTTTGGTAAAAAGACATTTTATATTAAGACATTGACTTTAGAAACATAACGCCAAAAGGAGACAAAAAATATTGTATCACAAATGCCAGCTTTGTTGACAGTTTCGGCTAGAATTCATTTAAAAGTTGGAAATTCACATACATTTCTCATCAAAGGAATGGAAGAAGTTAACCCATAATTTTTTCTCACAACTCGAAAGTCACCGCTTTTGGTGCAAAAGCGGAGAAAGACGTTCACTTTATACACACTAGTTTAGCAAATTGAATCAGTGTATCTCCAAGACCAGTTCAGGGCAATGCCTTGTTTCTTGGCAGAACTAGTTCACACATTTCCAGGTTACTCATGATACCCTGACCAAAAAAAAAAAAAAAAAGGAAAAAAAACAAACCAGAAAACCAAAATAAATGTGCCTCCCAGAAAACCTTAATTTTAGTGTCATTAAGAACGTAAAAAATAATGATAAGTTAATTTATATACATTTATGCCAACAGCTTACTAGCAGAACTGTAATACATGTATACCCAGTCCACAAGAGCAAATATGGATGGACTTTTCAGATGTCAAACCACTCCAAGATTCCAATCCTACCCGCTCAAGTGTACTGATACTCAGGGCCTCTGCCTAGGGAAACAGAAATAGGAAAATTCCTTTCCTACATAAGCAAAACACTGCTCTGCAGTGGAAAGTGGTCTCTCCAATACTGAGGCAGGGAGCAGCAGGACATCCAGCATCCCTTTGCAGATCATGCCTCTGGTCTGTAATTAACACCATTAGATCAACAGTACTATTTGAGATGGGATGAACTATTCAACATGAGTAGACAATCAGATTCTAAATGACACTGTTACGAAGTCATTATCATAAAAAATTGCCAAGACAGTTGTTTTATTTGAAGTGCTAAATTAGTTTTCTTGTACTGGTAGCATTCATCATAATGTAAGTTTGACATTTCAGGACAACATTTTAATAGTAACGCTGTTCAGTTGAAAGAAATAGTGTTTCCAATTTTCTAGCAAAATGAAAAAAAGGTAATTACTTTCATTAATAGATTATAGTGACAGACAAGGTAACTGTAAGAAAAATACCTACCTTCAGCAATGTTGAATTTAAGTGAAAACTCTAATCCTAGTATTTTCAAGTATTCTCATGCTCTGGATTGTAACTTTGAAATGTTATTTAATGTTTTTTGCATAATGGTGATTATAGCATTCAAACAGAAATCAGTAAGAATGTGCCAATTCGGGACAAGGATTTTCAAATTTGTTCTGTCATATAAAGTTTGGTACTCTATACTTGAGTAAATACTTTCGTAACTCATTGGAGTCTTACCAGCCATTTGTATATGCACAGTCATCTATTAGAAACAAGAAATCAGCAATGGTGTGATCAGACATTAAAAATAAGCTCACAGTAAGTTTCAACTCCTATGCTTGCTTAACACCATTCTGAACTAATAGCAATATCCATCTTAAATGCATTAAAGTTGAAAGCACCACCCACAGAAGCAGCACATGTATAAGAACTCCATTTCTGGAAATGCCAACTTTTAAGACAGTACTGCTAATAAGAGATGGAAATCCAGAGCACTGGCAGATCTATCCTGAGTATAAAAACTGGTAAATCTTCTTTCTCAAGACAAACAATTTTCTCTATATCTCAAAAATTATTTTCTTTTTTGCCAAACCTTCCTCTTCTATTTTGAATATAATTCTTGGATCAGATAAATATTTAAAACAATTATTCACGACATTACCTTCAAGGTATTTAACATACAATCGTACATTTGTGTTTTCTTCCTTTTTTGAGAAAAGTGAGAAACTACAGACCTAAGGACTAATACAGGAGATTAAGAAAATGAAGAGGAGAGGCAGAACAGCACATTGTCTCACACTGGTACTGGCAGTAAAACCTACACAAAATTCAGGACAAGTGTTTGGTTTAATTAATTTTTCTGGAATATATATTCCCTCCATCTTCTCCTTCTTTAGAAACTCTTACCTAAACTCTTACCTAGAAAGAAGGCACAGGAACAGCAAAAATATTAGTAAAGTGGAAAGAAGTACGGGATTTGAACAGTATCTAACTCTAGATTTTTCAATAACTCTCTTTGATATACAATGGAAGCTACTAAACTACAAAATACTATTGAATATCCAGTGGAAAAATTAAACACACTGCCTAGGACAGTCTCATCAACCACAAGCCTATTTCCCTCTACATGAAAATCTAGCCAATGTTCAAAACTGGCCAAGAAACATCCTGCAGTTTGAGTCTTGCCTTCAGAAAAAGAAAAAAAATATTACCACACTCGTATCCATAACACCAAAAAAAAAACCACCCCAAAATCAACAAACCCTACCTGGTAAGTTCCCTCACATTTTCCTCAGGAGTTAAAAAAAGATAGCTATATATACAGTAAACTTTGGGATAAAGAACTCACAAGAATTAGGAACACTAATAGTATCACAGTGGGATACCTCCCAAAAGCCTAGAAATATGAAGTTTCTATACATACATGTACATTTTCAATAGGTTTCCTGGAAGGAAGTTTTAGGAATGCTAATTCAGTTAGGCAGTTATCAAGACCAGGGAATGCCAACATGATGATGAATGATGTGTCATATGTGAAAAATAAACAGATGAATCACTTCTTCAGGAAAACAGACTCTTATTGTGTTCACCTATCCATTAATATTAAACATATTAAAAACCCAACTATATTTCTCATTTATATAGATAGGTACATATACAGATATATATATATAAATAGTGAGAATACTGAAAAAACATTATGTAGTTCTCTGCATTTGATATACTGTATTATTTTTGGACCTTGCAAATACATTTTTTTAATGACTTTGCTCTAAAAGGAGGGACTTTCTAGCTCAGATTACTTGAACACTCTTACTGTTTACTCTTCCATCTTTTTTGTAAAGTCAGAAGAGATTTCCCTGAGAACTTCAAATAAATAAGATATCCAGCTGCACAAACACTACACATTCTGTTAGATTACTTTGGCTTCCAAAGGAATATTTTACTTTCTCTGAATGTAAATGATTAAAGAGGATCCATCATATGAAACTGATTGGTGAACTGTTTAAAGTGGTATGGCACCTCTTCAAAGATGATATAGAGAGAAATGAAAAGACCATGTTATGATAAAGCATCTCAGATATCCAAGGAGTTCTAGGGAAACATTAATGCAACTGCATCCCCCAATTAAGAAATAGTATTTAAATGACAGTTCCATAAAATAGGATCTACACTGTATTCTTTTTTTTACACAATTTGGCATTTCATCTACTCTAAATATCGCCAATAAAAGCTTGGGGTTTCCTGAACATCTGTCCATTCACAAATAGCAATTTCAAAAAAATGTGAGGAAAGATAAACCATGTTTTAGAATCCACAAAATTTATATTTCTCTCTGAGTTATGCTCACAAATGATAGAGGGTAATAATGTCCAATTATGTAATCACATTTCATAACCATTTACCATTTTAAATAGGATTTTAACTTACAAAGTTCAAAGAAACAAAAATTAAACTTTGTCCAAAAACATTGCTTTTGCTGAACTTTAGATGTGTGGATTAGCAGCTTTAATTCTTAAAGAGCTAACTAGAAGGCTTAGTATCAGCAGGTATGTATATGCATATATTAAGACAAGGAAGAAAGAACTACAATGAAATCAAAGATTAACTATTGCCTAATTTCCATGTCAAGTGACATGGACAAGAAGACCTCAGTTCAGAGTCTGGTGGTATAGGAAGAGTTTGAATTTGATTCCTCTTCATTTAAGGAATAAACAGTAGATTTGCATTTAAAATAAAATAAAATAGCCAAAAATGTTTCAGTTCTTGGACTTTGAATTCACTAAGAAACTTGATTTAAGGGAAGATTAATTGAGAAAGTGAAAAGCACTCGAATGAAGAACAATTACTTCTTATAGCCATTTATTCATAACTGCCCACCCTTCCATCATTAAGGTCTTCTCACAGCTTCTAACATTTTTTAGATAGCAACAGTTTGAAACAGAATCCAGATTTGCTGTCTTATATCTTAACCAACATGCAGTTTGTTTTTCATGTTTCAGTCTCTCATAGCACCATAATTTCAGTAGCTGAAAATACGTGGTTCAGTTGAAGTGCCATGTATAACTTGTGTTTGTGCTCAATTTATTTGCTAGCTGTACTGCACAGAAGCTTTGTCTGTCCAAAAAGTTAAAATTCATTATTTAAAAAGAGATTTTAGGTACTACTTTTTTTTTTTTTTATAAAAAGTTATTAGAAACTCACAGTTAGCTAAAAACTCAAGTTTTACCACTGTGAATATTTGAAACTATCTTTCTAGAACCCTAGCAACAGATCATTATAAATGAACTATGGTGCACTGACTCTGCTTTTGACTACAGTTATCTCATTCATAAAAATGTTACCTCTGTTACTCTCTTGTTATTAAAGAAAATGAATAATCCTCTGATTTATGTGCTGGCTGGTAACTAAGGAGCTCTGGATGCTACCGTGTTATTTACAACAAACTGTCTAAGTGACCTTGCTCAGGCATACGAAAGAGAAATTGTGGGGTCACAGGCAGGGTTGTGTCACCTCATCTGCAGTAACTGTAACCGCAGGGCTCTGGGGTGCAGTGAGAGGCACCCACAGGGCTCTGGGGTGCAGTGAAGGCACACAGAGGGCTCTGCAACAAAGCAAGAGGCAATGGAGGACTTCTGGAGCACACTTGCGTTTGCTTTTCAGCAATGCATGGTAAATTCAGCCAGCAATTCTCATTGCTACTGAGGCTACAAAATCATCAAAGATTAAACCGTTATTAAGCAAAAAGTACAGAATCATTCTATGAAAATCCCTTTTATTTATCAGATCCTCTTAAAATCATCAATATAACAATATACTAGAATAATCTGAAGCCCAAAGGGAGACCTGTAAGTATTGCTTCCTTCAGAGATACATTAACAAGACACACCATAAAGCTGTTTTGGACCATTGCTGTCATGTTCGTAAGTTAATAGCCACATGTTTGCATTAGCACTAAATAAATGCTAAATGCAAAAAAAAAAAAAAAGGATCGAGGCAATCTGTTTCAGTTTTTAAAAAGATCTTCAACAGATTTTTCACTTGCCAGTTTATACAGGAAAACACAAAATTTTAACCTAGATTATTCTCAGCAATAGTTACTGTTGCTAGCTAAAGGTAGGAGAAAAAAAAAGAATGTACACATTTACTTCTTGGTTTCTGCAACTTGAATATGTAATACATTTAGAAAAGTTCCTCACTGTGTATTTTCCTTTATGTTCTCTTTTCCAATCTATTATTTTTAACAGAGCTGTATGATAAATGCTTTGCTGTTTTCTTAGCAACGCTTGTCAAAAAACATTAGATTTATGAAAAGTACACAAGAAATACTTTTTTGTGTGTGGCTGCAAAACCAGAAGTGTCACAAACCTGTCCATAGCCAGAGTTTAAACATTATATCTACGTGGCAAAGTAGCATAGACCCACTTTTGAGAGAGAAGAACATTTTTCTAATCAGTCAGGAGAAGGAAGGGAGGCCAAGAGGTCATACATATAAATCCAGAGTATTATCTAGTGCTGGTACAGTTATTTTCTTCCCTGAAAAAAACAGGAAGAAAAAAAAAAAGTTTTGCGCAGCACTGTGAAAACAGATTCCCACGAGAACCCTTTCTTTCACCACAAACTTTAAATTTTCATCCTACTTTCATCTCTTTGTAATACATGACATTGAAAAATAGAATACCTGTACAGCAGTAAGCAAAAATAGTACAATCACAAAAATAAAAAAAACCTCAGACATTCAAGCATTTTGAAAGTACTGAATTCATTACCTAATAACCAAAAAAATTTTTTTTTTTTTTTTACAGTCTCTTCAAACTCACATCTCTAAATTTTAGTCATCTTTGCCCATGGAAAATCAATCTCTTACTTGTTTTCAGTTATTGCAGTAAATAATCAATTTTTGCAGCAAATAAAACAAATGATGATGTTTCACTATGAGAAAGATCTCAACAACACTACCACAGGGATGGGACAAATTCCTAATAGTAAGTATGGCAATGACATAAAAAAAAATAAAGGTCAAGGGACAAAAAAAAAAAGCTATCTCTCCTGTTCAGCTGCTTCTGTCAGGCTGAAACATCTTGCCTGTCACCCAAACACCTCAACAGTTGTAATACAACAGAAATTTCCTTCCTTATGGTTTCTCAAATACGTTCTGAGCAGATCAATGCTGCAAAACACCTCACAGGCACCATGGCACTTCAGCTGAAGTTCAATTCTACAAGTGATGGCAAATAAAAGAGGAACAATAAGAGTAGCAAAAAACAAGAACATAAGACTACAAAAGAATGCAGGAAAAGACATACATGGAAGGAAAGTCTGGGACTTTCAGACAAGAATGAAATTATGGATGCATCATACCAGAGTGCAAAAATAAGAAGGATTTACTTTTGAAACCTTTTTTTAAACACTCGCTATTTTATTTGTAATTCAGCTTATACCCATGAATCTGATACTCCCCTGTTATTCAACAAAGAGGTCTGTTTCTAGATGGTATAACAATCTGGATCAAGAAATGAAAATAACTGAATGCAAGACTGACTTTCTGAAAGTTTCAGAAAGCAATATTCTGTTCTATGCTGTTAACTACCTATGAGACCAATCTTCTTCAGGTTTCAGGCAGGAGACGATAAGGTATCAGACAGGGCTGGATGTGAGGTTGCACAAAGATTAGCATTTTGGGGCAATTCAGACATGTATGCAGACATTCCACAAGGTGTATATATAGCTTTCTAATCCAAGAAGGCTTTTCCAGGCTGGAAAATAGGGAAACATGCTTTTTAATTTCAGATTCTAATTTAATTACATGTAATATAAAACATTATGGACCAAATGTTTCCCTGCCTTGCAGCCCACATACTTGGCAGGACATTCTTAAATGCTGCAAGGATCTAGGGGGAGAGAAAGAAATTCCTTACTTCCTCCAGAAAACTATAGGACATAACAGAGCTGCCCCACAAACAGCTATGGGGGTGTGTTGGACACAGCAAATACCATGGCCATTGCTCCCCCTGAGCACTGCTCTGCACACTGAGATCCTGAGCTGTGGTCTTTGGCACCTGGATGGGTTTTCATAAAGACTTTCCATTCCTGTGGTGTAGGTTATAGAAAACAGATTTAATTTGTCCTCATATTTTATGCTACATTTATTTTAGCAGGAAGTTAAAATATGTATCAGTTAAATGTAAGTTTGATTATAAACTAGATTATATTACATTTTATTACTAAATAGGATACTTAAAAATTCACTTAGAATTTCACTTAGAAAGAATTTCACTTAGAAATTCTAAGTGATTAGAAGAATTTTTTGCCCCATTCTTCCTACTTTGGAGGAATCTCTTTGCCATCCCATTACAACCAATCAAAATATTCTTCCACATATGCCTTCTTTCCTTTTCCCAATTCACTCAGTTTTACATAACACTACTCGGCAAGGAAGCATATGCTGTCAGGGTTCAATAAAATAACTGTCCTTCCATGTTACCAGAGATACAGTTCTGTACCTTAAAAAGCGAGCTGTTGCTTAGCATTACTTTAACATTTACATTTTAGGCATTAATCCATAAAACAGGAGAATTGTATATGTGAGTGTATATACACTCTCTACAACAACTGCTGTTATATAGTTAATCCCCTTTCATTCTCCATTCCTCTTTCACTTCCTGCCCAATACTCAATTTGAGAAAAGAAACTGCCATTTTGATCAAATCTAAACCGTGAGGCTCTTTTCAAAGCAACTGTCTGTTGCTTTTCAAGAAACCCCAGTGCATTTTCAGGAATGTTTTAGGGACGAAATACAGGCCAAATTCTATGCTGAAACATGCACATACCCACCCTGCTCATGTCTGCTCTGAACATGCACAGCTGAGGGCACAGCTGAACTGTGAATTCAGTAATGGAAGCCAACATCAACTCAACACGGCCCACACAGATCTTTGGGCAGCAAAAAATATTTGCTCAAGGGGGGAATACTATCCCCAGCTCTAAGGGTTATTCCAGCTTCTTCAGCAAAGAACAGGGGAGAAAGAGATGATGAGATGGCAGGGTCTCTTTTGAGCTTTTATCAAATAGGTGTGATCACCAGGTAGAAGAAAGTCATTGTTATAGATGCAGATTCATCTCTTGACAGAATAGCATTTCTGAGTTGATGTTAGGTACGAGCATAAATCATTACATGAAACGTAAATTTAGACACTTCCAACATGTGGCAAAAGCAAAAGCAGTGAAGTAATTGTAGGCACAAGGGTTTTCCTTCTGCCTGGATGAGCACTGCAATACATGCCAACTGCCTAAAACACTCCTGGGATAATGTCAGAACAACAATTCATTGTTTTATGGAAGACTAAGACATGCTGAGGACTTTGGGGCCCTTAAAAATATTCCTTATAATTCCCAATAGCAAATACTTTAAATAAAAAATCCAGTTCTGAAAAGCTACTATCTTTGGGGGAGGAGGATCAAAGAGCAGTTCAAGTATCAGTCTCTTACACAGTGAAAAATTAAGGCCAGAGTGGTCTTACTGCAGCTAATTGGCTGTTTAAAGGCAACAGGTTGAGCTCTTCTAGTTGTAATGTATATTTCAGTATGAGAACGAGTGTTTTATTCCCAACCATTAGAAGGGGGTAACACATCTGCTAAAACTCTAGCACAATGGCTGGCTTTGCACTGCAACAGGAAATGTAACCCAATAGTCTCAGAACTTCTACAAACTCTAGCCATTTCTTAATGTAAAAGGATTTGAAAACTCAGTTCACTGAAACATCTGTTAAGCTCTTGCTACTCTAACACATGATATTCTTTCTGCTCTGTTACCTGCCAACAAAAATATATGGTTCTATGTAAAACTATCACAAGTGTACAATAATGGCACTCTGCTTCTAATTTTATATGCCATTGTACACTCACAAAATCACCCGGGGGTGACACTGGATAGCATACTCAGTGTAAGCTTCAAACTTATAATAAATGTATTTATTTTTAATCTTGTATGTAAATAAGAACAAATCAGATGGGTCCTGAATGACTAGAACTAACTTAATACAAAAGAAACAACTCAGTCAAACTGCACTAGAGACAACTTTTAAGGAGAGAAAAAAAGACAGGAGAAAAGAAGTGCAAAAGAGCACAGAAGAGAGGTAAAAAGGAAAAAAAAAAGAAGTTGAGAAAAAGCCTAAGGAGCAGAACCCTAAAGCCTTAGATTAAACCAGTTAAGCTAAGGATATGCACAGCCTACACAAAAACTTTCAGAGCTTCTCTTTCAATCTGTTATTTACAGTGGCCACTTGTTTCAATTGACATTTAATTATACTATAAGCGTCTCCAATTTACTCAATAACTACATAGTGGTAAGTAAAGAAAAGCCCTTTGAACATTAGTAGAGCTCCAGTTACTACAATAATAAAATGGTAATTACTTGCAACTACTGCTTACTACAAAAACATACTTGTTCTCCATTTCTGTCTAGCAAATCCTTGTAGATTTTAGATCTTAAAAAGAAGTGGGTGGGAAAAAAGGAATAGTCTTTCAGTTTCCAGTTTCAGCTCTACTTAATAAGCATCAGTGACTTAAATATTGTGCTGTTTCAAAAGCTGACGAGACAGCTGTGATTCCACAGAAGAGTTCACTATAACCAGCACAAACATAACACAATCTTTATGCTGTAGTCACTCATAAAACAGGTTTGGAAAATGTAAAGTTGCATTTCTTGCACTAAGGTATGACACAAGCAACTAAAACTGTGTTTCTAAAAACCTCACACTTGAAACACAGATAAACCCTAACTAGGCATGTTTGTTCTTTTAGGAAAACCAGATTTTAAGTGATCTGCAAACCGTTTCTTTAAGCAGGAACTTAAAACAGCCTGAATTCATAGAGAGTCCTAATTACTGAAATTAAATCACTGAAGTTGCAGCAAATAACAGCGAACAGGTAAATGAGAGTGTGATATTAGAATATTCAGTGCTTAAGGGAATCAGACAAAACTGAACAGCTACCAGCATTGTTTCCTAAGCTAAATTCTGTCATGCTGAATATCCCAAGTGCCACATGCCAGAGGCTTCATGACCTCTCCGCAAGACAGTGATTCACAGTAGGCAATAGCATGCATTTCTGAAGAAAATACTACATCCCAGTCAACCACAGTACAGCTTGTCAACACTCAAGAACTGAACAGCTACATAAAAAATATATTTCGGATACACGATGTATATTTCTTCCTTGTTGGAAACAAAACAAAATAATTACTAAACTGTTATCATTTCTAGTAAGTAAACATTAAACAGATGATTTTACAAGTACCACAGAAAATGATGACAACTAAGTCAAAGGTGTGAAGTAGCAACTTGCAGCCAGGATATAATATAAGAATTGTATTGTTCTGGAAAAAAAAATAGTAGAGAAACAAATGTATTTATTTTCAATTCTCCAGCTTCAAAGTTTCCAAAAGAGCTGAAACTCTGAGTGTTATTCTAAGCTATCCACCACTCACAGAACATCAAGTAAGTCTATCTTTAAGAAATACAAATTAAAGATGTGATTATTTTTTTATTAACAGCTTTTACAATAACATGAAAAGGTCCCTGTTAGAATCAGGTATGTGCAGCTGCACTCTGTGTGTGTGTGTATATATATATCTATATATACATATATGCATATACGTGCATGCATCTATATAGACACCAGAAGTCTTTATAGTTCAAAATGTAGCAGAGAGCTTCAAACTGGCTCCAGGAGGATTAGGTTCTCCATGTACCACAACGCTGCAGCATCTAAAGCTACTGCCTCAAAGATCAAAACTGGTACAGGCATATCTGTAAGTCACCTTGCCTAAACTGATAAACCTTACCTCTCTCCACACAACCTTGACACGGATCTCTTAATTCCAGTTACGGACCCAGCTCAGATGCAACTACTTTAAATGCTGCTGCATCATGCTGCATTGTGCAATGCAGACATCCTTGAAAAATACAGGAACATATAGTTCACAACCTTTGGACTGCAGCTTTAAGCTTAAAACACACACCCAGTATTCCAACAAAAAAACACTCATCTAAACTCGCGGGTGAGCTGCCACAGAAATACTGAGAGGAAGCCCCCAGAAAGATCCTCAACAAAGTCTATTCCAGGTTGGTGAAAGCACAATCCCTAAAAAAAAGAGAAGCAGCAAATCATTTGTTCCCTACAAAACTTAAAACAGAAAAACTCTTACACTGATGATGTTGAGAGTTTCAGCTCAGTGTGTTTGCCTGCCCAGGAAGGGGCACTCTTCTAGTTTTACTGGCAATGAAAACATTGTTAAGGTTCAGGGGAACATAACAATTCATATCAGAATATAAGTTATAAAGCTGATGCTTACACTCAACCCATACCCTCCATCATAACATTCAACCAACCTCTGTGCAATACAAGCACACACAAAAGGCTTACCTAAGTGACTGGGTTTGAACTGGAGTGTGCTATTATTCGGTGCTGATATTTTGCATCCTCTTTTATGTACCACCCATAAATAAACAGATTACTATTTAGGAAAAAAAAAATAATCTATCAATTGTTTTAAAGAATCCAAAATTAACTTCATTGTTCATTTTCTTCCTTAGAAGATGAGGGTACTCTGAGCAACAAACACAAAAGGTTCTTTTGTGAAGCCATGTCAGAGCAAATAAAGATAAAAATTCATAAAGTTCCACAGGCTGCCTCTTTTTCATGGGACATTGATAACATTCACTTACCCATTCTCAGGAGAACTTCAAGCATTTGTTTTACAAACTATCCCTAACACAGCAGAGACATGGTTTTAAAGGTCCTGGTCAAAAAACATGCTGTTGAAAGATCTTATTACTTGTCCCAAGGTGCTAGAATGCTCACTTACCAATCTCATGGACATAAATAGGTTTTGCACATGTACAGCCTGCGGACTGCAGGTGGAGGTTAGAGGTGTGAAGACTTCCCTGACTGACATATTACCAGTGTACCACATTAGAGTGTTTGTATTTTTGCTCCACAGGTCTTACTGAAGATCCAGTATTGTCCAAGATGTTCTATTTTTGACAGGTAAGCAGAGTGTTAAACACTATAAATGTTGTTTCCACTTACATTAACACAGTAAAAATTAAGATTAATTTCATTTTCTGAATGACAACGAACATTACAAGTAAAATTTTTTTGTGCACCTGTACATGCAAGTTCCACCACTCATTTGCTCAGCTACAATAGCTTTTGTAGTAGATTAAGCTACTTAAGGATGGCTTCCTCTGCCTCAACAATTTCTTCTCTGCTCTTTTCAAAGTAAAGCTAATTAACTTGGTCTGTATCCGCAGCTCAGCAGACTGAAAGTTACACTACACCACGACCACTCTTGTCAGTTCTGAAGTCTTCTGCAAAAAGGGTCTGGTTTTGGCTTGAACAAGTTGCTGTGCCTCAATCAGTTCTGCAGGGTTATGAATCTTTTCATTTCCCTGATTTGTAGCTGCAAACATTCAGGGGAGACTCCCTCTCCCTGCTCCCCTTTTGGGAATACTCTTCTTTGTCAGTGAGTAAGGGATGAGAAATAGCCAAAAAGGTTAAAGGAAGCCAGTTCTCAATGATGTAACAGTCATCCTCTTCCTAAAGAGGATAAATAACCTGGGACAGAGGTTCAAGGGGTAAGAGTAACTGAAGAGGTTGCAAATTCTCATATAATAAAAAAATTCTCATATAATAAAGCCTTATGAAAGAACTGTGCAGTTTTTCATTATGTCCTGGTCCCACTCCAAAGTCCAATGGAGACAAAAGGAAAACACCCATTGCCTTCGGTGCTTTGTAAGAATCAAGCGAATTGTTTGGGTTTTGGTTTTGATTTTTATTTTTAAATATGAATGAAGGTGCTTTTACCACTGAAAGCACTTTCCCTCAGTCATTAATAATGTCTGTAGTATCTTTTCTAACTAGGGCATCTGTTTACATAAAAAATGCAGTCAAGCATATTCCACTTAAAAACCAAAGCAATTTTTTTGATGTTTTACATATACTGAGCACAGAAATAACTCTAAGCTATTCCATACCTAAGATGTACAACTACCTTAATCACAGTGAAAATCAGGTATTCAAACAAGGAAGTCATGCACTCCATCTACCAAGGCACCTTTACTGAAGACTGACAATGTTGATCTAAAATGGCTGAAGAATCCTCTGTTAGAACACTATCTTAGCAAGATGTTTGTCATTAAAATCAGGGTCACAGTTATAAAAGGCAGTAGGTTAAAGCAGATGCATACATCTGGATTTTTAGAACTTTACTCCCCTGATTAGAAAAAATGAATACGTATAAAATACTGTGATTCACTTACCATGGACTTGGTGAAGGGTCGAGCCAAGGTAAACAGCAGGGTATACACCCACCAGTTACGATGAATGGAGGAGTAAATCATATTTCCAGGATGGACTGAATTAGACGTCACCCCATGGGGAGAAAGGCGTCGGTTCAGCTCATTGGAGAACAGTATATTGCAAAGCTTGGAACGATTGTAGGCCAACATAGCCCAATACTCCTTCTTAGATGGAGAAAGCAGGCTGAAATCAAGTTTTCCAGAGTAGTCTTTAATTTCTGTAAATCTAAGAAACAGTAAATATGCCTTAGATATCCCAGAGTTAATTTTGGTCTCATTAAGAACACCATAAAATGAAGACAACAGAGTAGAACTTGGCCAGATACAACATAAAACAACAGCTCATTTAGCAGTTAAAACAACTGGAAATTGTCTGAGACCCAGGGAACAGTATCATATAATATGGCAAAAAGATACTGAATAATTAGCAAAACCAAATTATTAAAAAACTGAAATAACAAAAGGCTTTCATGATTTAAAGTCATGATATGTAACGTATGAATCATTTTATTTTAAATCCAAAGAAAAGATTTTGCCTTAGATCCATGAAAGCACAATCAACTTAGAGGAAATAATGTAGGATAAAATAACTGCATTAGGAGCACAGAAACCCAGCATCCTTTCATTTCCCTTTCTTCCCTTCCCCTGATTATTTCATCCAGTGTTCACATACTGCACACTTTCATTTAAGTGTTCATGTAGCTATGGATGAGTCTCACTGCCTCTTAGCCTCTTTTTTAGATTAAAAATTGATGAATATAAAGGGGTTATAACCTTGGTAACTTGCCATCAATAGTCTTATATGTTTAAAAGATAAATGTAAACAAAGCCAAAATGAGTTCTGGCAGAGTATAATGTTTTTAAGTATACCCATGGCATGGCTGAACACAAATCAAAGTAACTAGTTGATGTTTTTTAATTGGGTCTGACAGAGTCATTAAACACCAGCTGTTTGTTTCTTTCCCTTTTTTTTTTTTTGTTTTTAATAACAAAGTAGTGAATGTTCTAAAGACATTTTGATGAAGAAAATAAAGTTTCCATATAGCATTTTTCTTCCAAATTTTTCTAATTTGATTTATCAATTTACTGGTATATCTCGGTATTTGAAAATAATACTACATTTAGTTACAGATCTATGTTTTATTCAGAAGAGCTACTAAAAATAAAATGGATTTAGCAAGCTCTTTTTAATACTCACAGTTTTCAGAATCAGCTGGGGAGAACAGGGATAAACATAATTATAGTACACACTAGAAAAATGTTTTAAAATATCTTTACTAATTTTGCATCTTGTGCCCAGAAATGAAGAGATCAGCTGGAATTTCTACAATCATTCTGTGAGCAGAATTATAATACACTCAGAGAAAAGCAACTATGGTATTCAAACTCAAGAGGAATCCAGGATGTTCTGTATCTTGCAGAATTAGCCCTTCAATTTCAACAACAAAACTTCTCTTTCATAATTTTCAGTTAGATAAAATACATTTCTGAAATTAACAGTACTGTTCTGGGAGGAATTAACTATATTCATTCCTCATGTAATCATTCATAACATCAAAAATAATCTATAAATAAAATACTGTATAATGGAAACACGATGACATATTTTGAGTCCAGCCCTGCAAGTGTGCTTATGTGAGTCAATCTTACTTATGTTGGCAATCTCATTGAATCCAGTAGGATAAGGGCTGTACAATCAAATTAACAACACAGAAATAAATACAGAAGGAAACTCAACTTATTTATTATTCTGATTTTAATATCATGTGCTTAAAGTACCCAAAAGCTTAATTTAAACAGAATCCATTTGTGCTGAATCTAGAGAAGTAACTAGAAATGAATGAAGAACCAGAGAGGCAAATAAATATTTTGCCTTGGAGCAGCCTAGTATAATATTTTCTCCAAACAGGGGACTTTATTTTTCCCCTAACAGTGGGTCCTGACTCCAGTGAAAAGATCCAGCCAAGGTTTATGGAAGTAATTAGATACCAACACTTCTGTTTTACAACATAGTTTAAGGCTCAGAGTTCTCAAGTAGGTCAGAAAGTACTACTACCCAATAATACCTAATGTCTAAACTAAATCCTTACATCAACTTCTTGCTATTAAACAGATTTGGGGGAAAAAGGCACAGTTATTTACAATGATCAGTTTTAGTGTTAAGATAAGCCATAATGCATCAATTGGATCCCTTAGAAAAAGGGAAATTTACTAGCTGCATTTTCTATTTTATTCAAACATAGGCTGTAATTATTTTTTGATAGGCTTCTATAAACCTTGGCTGATCTTACTGAGTTAGAAATGAGCACTTTAAAAGTATTTGAAAACACAGACAGAGATGTCCAGAGATGCGTGGTCTAGTTACAGACAGCACTTAATACAGTGAAAAACAAAGATGTCATTTAAAATATTATCAGAGATAGAAACTTACAAAGGGGAACAAGCAGCTGACAATTCAACATAATCTTCCATTAAATAACAGCTCATTTATACATATCCCATTGTGCCCTCCACATCTGGCAAGTGATTGGAATTGGCAGATTTATTTCTAGAGCTATCTCGCCTGCCCTGCAGTAGCCTCCCTCACTCCTCACAGGACTCTGCTACTTGCTTTCACAAACCTGGTGTGATTTGCAAAGATAAGGATGTCCAGATTTTGTTACCACCTAATTACTAGACATTTCATGTCTTTTAACACTGGGGAGGATTATTACTGGCATTTTCTATTGCTTCCTTTCATTTCAGCCATCATAAATTTAAAATGGTAAAAGTAAATCTATCTGCAGTGTGTCATTTATACCATAAGCCCCTGTGTTTGGAAGTGATAAAGGTTTCAGCCCGACCCTTGGCTGGTCTCTCTCTGCCAGGTCCCTGGGGTTACATTTTATGGAAACATGATTAAAAAAATAAGCTTCATTCTGGGTCACTAAAACATTTCAGAAATATGAAGGCAGGGGAAAAAAAAATAAAAAGGCACTTACACATTCTTCCTTTTGCTTTGCTAGAGCTGTTACACATGACCAAAAGTGAAATAGAAATCAACAGTAATGTTTAAAGCTGGACATTATAGGTTTAATCCTGCAGACCCTGAACTAAATTGGAAGGCAGTTAAGTGTTTTGTGCCCACTAAAATTCAGAATTGGGGCATGCATTTTGCACAGGGAACTTTATTTAAATCAAATCCATCTTTTCAGTTATTAACACAAACATCTCAAGCACGTCTGCAATAAGGCAAACCTCATCAACATGTTTTGTGCCAACTGCACTTCTCCTGGCAGTAGGAAAGACGAGCATCTAACATTTTAATTAAAAAATTTCACCAAAAGAGGCATGGCCAGATTTCTAATACGTATTAACTACACTTCCCATTTTACAATTATACAGCTAATGTCTGCATTGAATTCCCTAATTTCTCATTATAAAACAATTGGATTTCATCTAGCAGTTTTTAATTGCATTGTTTCTCCTGCTAAAATAACTGCACATTCTTCTTGGTAAGATGTTGAAGTTGTTGAATGACAAATCAATATAGGTCATGCCATTCAGATTTGATCAATTATTATTCCATCTCCTTGCAAAATCAATGAGTGGTCTGAAATGCGGCGAAAATCTGCATTCATACAAAGAATGATCAAAAAATATCTACATACTCTTATAAAACTAGAACACACTTTATCCAGTGACAGAGCCAAATCCAGTAACATCCAGAGGCATTAGTAATGCTTCTATTTTTAAAAAGATTATTCAAAAGCAAACGCTTTACAAGAGGAAGGCCTTTCATTTCCAAAAACTTTTGCAGTTCTGCTGTAACCATTCTGTGCTCTGAGGATTAAATGTTTCTGCTAAATCAAAGGTAGCTTTCACCAACCTGTGTGATTCGGAGGACACCACCACCACCCTAGCAGGAGATGACCGGCGTAAAACGTCTTCCAGAAGCTGGACGAGATGGAAGTGTCCCAAGTGGTTCACCTGAAAGGTGGACTCCAGCTCATCCTCCGTCAAGACCCAGGGAACACCAAACACGGCAGCGTTGCAGATCAGGATGTGGAGAGGCCTGGGTAACCAGAAGCATTGGAGAGAAGTGAGTCAGGAAATGGAAAGCTCAATGAAAGACACGTAATCACACTCTCATGTGAGCTGTCCAGCCATGCCTCAGTGCAGGCATGAGGGCTCTCTGTCAGCAGGCACATCCAGTTGTGTGGCAGCCCCATTGCAGGGCACAGCGGAGCCCACAGCAATGCTGGTGGCACCTCGAGGAAAGCAGAATTGTTTAGGAAAAGACAAAAGGCCACACAGCAGAGCAGGGCAAGGGGAGAAAGTGTGAAAGAGCAGCATGAGCAGCATGGTGGGAGAAGGAAAAGAAGAGAGCTGGCATTGCAGGCACGGGCACCCAATGCTGCAGTGAGGAGAAGTGTGAAGAGGAAGAGGCAGCAGAGAGAAGCTGCTGTGTGCTGTGTGTAGATGTGACCACCACTCCTCATCCTCCTGCCCTGCTCAGGGAGGGGCAAGTAGAGGAGCTGGGATGACGAGGTGAATCTGAGACTGGGGAAAGGGCAGAGAAGAGAGAAGAACGTGTTGCTTTAACTTTTGTTTCTCACTGTCTGAATCTACTTTAATTAGCCCACCACAACATATCCTCTCAAGACACCTACCAGAGCAAGATCATAGGGGTTTTCCCCTTCCCTTAAAAATACCAAGTAGAATGGTAATACTTCACACCTCAAGAACCAACAGGACTATAGCAAACTCCATATGTCCTGGACATTCACAACAATAGTGATTAGCGGATGGCTTGCTGATATGCACAGGTAAGTCACCAGAAATAGCTAACATTAACACTGCTCTCCCAACTGCTATCCAGCAAATAGGCTCCTTCGGGAGCATTTAAAAAAGAAACTCTTCCTAGGGGAGAAGCAACTCCTGTCTCTTTTTTATGTGGGGCAAACATCTGTACAACCGGTAGGGGGAAAATGATTAAAAGATAAAGACACAATGCAACAACACATATGCCCATGTTTTATACTTCTGCAGCTTGTGAAGTAAGCTGTTAAAAAAATACAAGTTGATAAAGCCTGAGCTGGAAAATAGCAACATCCTCTAGAAGTTGTAATCTTTGGTGAAAAAAACTGCACACAATACACAGGAGACAGAATCCTTCCTCGCTAGCCCAGTTTAAATAAGAAATGTTACAATGAAGGAACTTGAAGTGAAACATTCCTAATTTGCTTTGCAAAGGGTAAAATTCTACGAAACTAAGCTAAAAAAGAACCTAGACTGTCACATACCTCTCTCACTCAAAAATCAGGTCTAGAAAAGTTCAAATTCCTTGATGTCTCTACTGTAATCTCAGGATGCGACACACCTTGAAGTCTTCCCAATCTCCAAAACAAGATCAAGGACAAACATCCTTTCTGTCCTTTCTTGTCTTTTTTTGAAATCCTTATGAAACACGAGACTCTGGTTCTTGGACCTCAGATGGATTTGCATTTGCTAGATTGTTCCATCTCTGGGGAAACCTTGGCACCGACAGTGTATTCGTGTCCTTGACTCAGTCTGACACACACACCTCAGCAAGCGTACCTGAGCTGTAAAGCTCAGACTTGAGAGCCTGCATCTGGCATCCCTGGCCATAATATAATTAAATAGAAAGGTCACACAAAATAATGATGGCCAAACACCTTTCCTTCCTTCATTAATAGTGCACTGGAACATGTGATGTCCTAACACCACAATATTAACATATTTCTTTGTCTAGCCAATTCCAGACTATTAAATCTTTACTGCAACTGAGCAAATCCCATGATACAAAATCAACCACCCAAAAAAACCTCTAATTGTGAAGATAATAAATTAAGCACAACTAGGAAGAATAGCTGCTTGCCCTCTGTTCTTTTCAAATACTTCCTTGCAGCCCTACACACAAAAGATGACAGGAGACCCAGAGTCAGTTCTTTTTCCTATATGGTTGAAGGACACATATACTGCAACTCTGAGCATCTGTGAAAGGAATTCTGGAAAAGAATGTGAAACATGAATCCCCAGGTTGTCAAACAAACCTAAGTAATTAGATTCCTTCAGGCATGTTTGAAAACCCCAGATTTTGATAGCCCAGCTTTCAAAAAGACATTTCTGAAGGAATAAAATGTACCTTTTCAGCTGCATAAGCATCAACATAAACAGTAGGCTGTATTTCCTTATTAAAATAAATTTCAACTTCAAGCCTGCTGGGAAGTTACCAATGTAGTCTGCTTTAATACAAAGTTAACAACCTAATATCTGTACGTGTGCCAACTTGGAAAATCTGAACAAAAAGCTTCAGAAGTAGTATGAAACATCTGTGTACTTTGGGAAGCTCATTTTCTGAAGTGTTGAATTTCTGATTTGTCTTTTGGTCAGTAACACTTATACACATAATACCTTTACATACATACTACACCCACAAGAGAAACTGCAGACAAAGAGGAACTGTCCTTTTACAGGCAAGGTTCTCTCATGTGCACGTGTGGAAACTTTGGATGATTCATCATCTCTTCTGAAAGTTTATGAAAAACTCCAGCAATAATTAATTTACAGATTTGTAGATCTGATGGGAAAAAGGAACAAGCTTCTTCAACACAGATGCAATTTTTAGTATAAGAGCCTCCTGTATTAGGACTGAAATTCATGAATACAGCAGTAATGCAAAAATGCCATCACCATTCCCGGCAAAAACAAATATAGCACGTTCTAAAAGACCTTAATTCTATTTGATAGTTGTCGTATATACTGTGAAGAAACAGACCGCAATAAGACAGAAAGAACTCAGATATGAACCAAAACTATATTCCACCTATCCGAATTGCAGTATCCTTCATTAATTCTAATTACACAATAACTACCAGAGGCAAAATATGCACTCTGTACCTAAATCTGTCAGCTCAAGTAATTAAAAAACAATTCTAGAATTATAAAACTATAAAATGTAGTCACTTTTAAATTGTCAGGGCATTTAATTGGGTTTTATAAAAGAAAATTATGCTTCAGCCCTTTTCATGAGATTTGTATTTTTCAAACAACATTTTGTTCTAATTCTTTTTTAAGTTAAAGTAATTAAAATCAGAAGACCATAAAGTTAATAGTATTTACAATACTCTATTAGAAAAATCTCTGAAGAAATATAGAGACATTTTGAACTAATACCATATTGAAAAGGTAATATCAGATTCCCTTTTAGAATTTGTTTATTTTAATTAGCATTAGTAGTTTTAAATGGTTAAAAACTGATTTCTCTAGAAAATACCAGAGAAAACAAACCTAAAGCATTGTAATGATAGATACTGCTGTTGTGCTTCACTTCAGCTCAGAAAGAACCACCTCTCAGATTTGGATCTGTGTCCATTAAGCTATTGGTGTCTTTCGGCAGACTGCTTACAAAGGGCCAATCACTGAAAATTGTCATCTAAGTTTTTGTGACCTGGACATTTACACACCAGGAAATTAAGAAGATTACCTACGTAACAGCCACCATATCATTATGAATTTCAGCCACAGATGACAGATTCTAATCTCAGTGGTGCAGAGCTCTGTATCACTGAATGTATCATTATGCAGGAATGAAATTTTTAAGATACATGACAATTCACACCACACATCTGGCACTACAGCTTTGCTTTATGACAGGAGTATTTTTAAGTGATAGCAGAGCTATGACCTTGATTTCACAAGTTCATTAAAAACACTGCTGCGATCTGCATCAGTCTTCCTCCTGAGCCCAAGGAAGAAAGAAATCCCGCCTTGGTTTAAAATAGTTTGTATTTCTACATCAAAGGCACAGCTAAGGCCAACAAAAAATGTCAGCAGCAAAGGAGAATTTTCATTAGAGTTTACTCTAAACCAAGCTGCTCCCTCTAACCGTGACACCTATTTGATATTTCTGTAAACACTGTATAGTTAAAACCTTGCAGTGTGCTTTGAATATTTACCCCTATGCCTCCTTAAAATGCCTTCAGTCAGTGACTTACATCGCACCAAGTGAGCTAACATGGTCTACCATTACAATTTAAGTATGCACTGGGACCTGAACATGAGCTGCTCCCTCATAGCACGTAGTCACCGTTTCTTATCCTTCACAGCATGAGACTCAGAAACACACTGCTTTAACTGCAAGCTGTACAGCACTTCTAGAAAAATCTCACCATCCTGGTAACTGCAGTTACAATTTACTGGAAATAAAAAGCATGTAGAATTAACAAGGACATTCTTAATTGTGAATATCCAGCTGATAACCATTTAACATCTTGTGCATTTCACAAGTCTGTGATACGTTACTAACCCTTGCACTGGGCAAGTCATTCACATCTCATATGCTGTGCTCAATTCACCATCAGAAGCAACAAAGCAATCCAGCTGTTCTGCACTATTTGAAAATACAGTCAGGGAATACATTAGAGAGGTACAGAAATTAAGTTGTTGCTATGAATCAGTTAGTTATGAAATTTAATAATCAATTTGTTAGCACCTGATGTAAAACTATGATCTGTCAGCAGCCTCCCAAGCTGGCTGTGTGCAGCAGTAGATATTTCCAAGGGAATTAATTACTGATGATTTGCAAAGGTAAGAATAATATTTTTCAACAAATGTAGCCTGTGCACTAGGAGGTTAAACAAGCACCGCCAAAATGTCAACAGAGTTCTTGGCTTTGGTGTTCTCCCATTTCAAGCGTAATGAAATAGTTAACCAGAAATTATGCAAAGGGAATACTTTCAAATCTTCCCATGAAGCAGAATGTCACACCATCTGGGGCACTTCTCAAGTGATTTGAAAAGTTCACACTGTTTGGAATTACACAGAAATTCAACAGAAAAGGCCTTGCCATATCCCCAAAGTCCCATAAGCAACTGTAGGCCTATGTCACGGCCAGCAAAGGCGGCAGAGTTGTGACTGCTCTTCCACAAAGAAGCAAAGTCACAGCCCACCGAACTTTTACATCCCATAACATCACCCAAGTTGCTTTCTCTGTAAGATAGAAAATGGTACTTCCTTCTCTGAGGGAATGGCTACTTTCACAAAGGTAATAACCAACATGCAGGCTAGCCTAATGGCCCTTCAGAAAAAGGGTAAGTAAGTTAAACACCCCTCTCCAAAAACCCCTTTCAGTTTTACAAGCAGCACTGATGGGAAGCTCAGCAACAAGAAAATCACTAAGAGTCAGAAAGCAGCAAGAAATCTCAGAACCATTTATAATCTAACAATGACCAAAAATATTTACTTGTATGATGAAAACAAAAGAGCACTGCTTAACTTAACCAATTTTGAAAACAAATACTTAATTTCAAACTTCCCTTTTTCTAAAAATATTGACTGAAAAGTCAGCAAAAAGAGCCTCTTTGCCATCTGTCAGCTGACAGAATTGTGGATCCTTGTCAGAGAGGCTTCATTTTAAGGCAAGCCACTAACACAGGACTTAGAGCCCTGATGGATGACCTCCTGCTAGAAGCAAGGAAAATTCTCTGAAATTGATCCTACTGGATTTCTACGCAGGATTTGTCACTGTTGATCAGCAAATACTTCTGCCCCACTTCAAATAAATTAATGGGAGTGTGCACTCAAACTGTTCGGCTTCTTCCTTCGTACCAAATACATGCGAATTATTATAAGCAGCTGCCCTTATGTCTTCATAATATATTGTCTGTATACTGCTGTATAGGTCAAAAAGCTCTCAATCATTACTCATAACCGCTATAAAATCTTCAGTATACAAGTTCATAGAAGTTTGGAAAAGGAATAGAGGTGTCAACAGATTTAGAAATAAACAGAAAACATCCATTAGTCCTGGTTTTCACTGTATTATCTTTTCTTACACATACAGGGAAGGTGAAAAAAAAACCCAAACCAAACCAAACCCAACCAAGAAAACCCCACATCATGTTACACCTCCAGAAATTAGTAAGTCATCTTCCTTTGTAGAAAAATTCTGTCATTTTACCTGTAGGGGAACAGAAGAGTTTTAAGGGCCTATTTTTCTTCTTAGTGGGTAACAGAAGCAATTTCAAATATTGTGAAAATTTTAAAGTTGAACTTCCACAGAGAAGTTCAGACCCAATATTAAACAAACACTTAAACATTTAACATTAACACTTTCAAAATTTGTAATCTTGACCTCTAACTGGCCTTAGTAAAACCTGCATTGCTCAAAGCACCTTCCCTCACAAATGATCCAAGCTGGGATTTCTCCTTCCACTCCTGTATGAGTTTCACAAAGACAACACACAAAGTAAGAAAAGCAGAGATGAGGTTTAATTTCCTGACATGATCTGTCTCCCACACTCGGCTAATTTATACACCGCAGTTATCACAGAATCACAGAATAGTTAGGTTTGGAAAGGACCTTAACATCATCTAGTTGCAACCCCTCTGCAATGGGCAGGGACGCCTCACCCTAGACCATGTCACCCAAACTCTGCCCAACCTGGCTCAAATGGTATATGATGCTAGAAATCTGAGAAATTAGAAACTTTTTAACCTACATTTTCTTACTTAGTATCACTACATCAGTAAATCACTTTATTTTGATAACAAGTTATTAACAACAGGTGTCAGTGCTGCTCTTCCCTCACCTGAGTGCCTCCTCAGGACCACATTTCAAACCAAAATCCACCTAAGAAACAGTATTTTCTTTTATAAGCGTTGCATCTTTGCTAGTTCTGTATCTCTAGGGACTCGAAGTACGTCCACACATATGGATTTCAAAAGTCCTAGGGCCAGCTAGGGGTAGAAAAGTCCAGGACAGGACTCTGCAACTAAATTTCTGTATCTGTCCACCCTTTCAGCATATCCTGTCTTCATCTGCTTCCTTTTCTCAAGCCCTGGCACAATAAGAGGAGCACTTTGTTCCATTCCTTGCCATACCTTGCAAAGATACTTGTTTTGTTTTAAATCTCCCTGATGCTTAGGAGACAGCAGCAATGAAAATATCCAGAATCTGTTAATTTTCATTCAGCAGCACACCTAAGGACATTTGGTACCTCCAAGTAGACACATACATCTTTTTCAGAATCCCAATAGCAAATCATTATTTACATGTATACACAAGCAGCTACAAACAAGCATAAGCCAGCTGTAAAGGAACATCCATTTTTGCAATAACTATGGAATGATTTGTTGCTTCTCCACATACCTCTAAATGTACAAATTTCATTTGTAGACAGTAAGTACTTAGAAAAAAGAAAGCTACAACTCACAAAGAAGGTCAATTACTACTTTTATTACATATTCGTGATATTCCCCATTGAAAATACTTAACTCCTCGGAAAATGTTTTTGGGACCACGGTTGATCATTCAAACAATAAAACACTTCATGCATTCTGAACATTTCACTTGCCAATGACAACTCCTTCCTCTGTTTTGCCTAGAGATATATAGGGTGGTAATAGAGTTCAGAAAGCCCCTAGCAGCTGTATGTTGCCATTCAGACCTGAAAGTTTCCATGTTGTGATGAAAATTAATGTACTTTGACATCCTCAGGGATTTTTGGTGCCTTGGGAACATTTAATGAGGAAATACAACCTTTTCAGACTACAACACAATTTTTTGGATTCCAAGATTAAGACACATATGGTATACACGTGGCCTGTCTAATGTCAGCAGGCAGGCTTCCATACCCAAGTGCCAGAAGGCTCTGCCTTCATGTATTTTAATTATCTCCCACAGAAAGCCTTTAAGTAAATAGACTAAATACGTTTTAATGTATATGTAATTAAACAGCTACTCTTGTCCTGTATTTCAAAGTTTTTAGAAGACAACATCAATTAAACACAGAGATCTTCTTAAAAACCATTGAGCTATAATGCTGCAAAATCCTTGTTTTATCTGTGGTAGAATACATTTTAATCAGGCACATTACACTGTACTTATTTTACTTCTTAGATATTCAAACCAGCTTCACATGACCTGAAGAGTTTATGAGCCATTTTAGACTCAGCTTAGACTTAGGTACAGACACATGGCTCAGAATAGGAACCAGAAAAGCCAATGTGATGAGCAGAAAGCCACTGGGGTGTTACCAAGATTTCTTCATTAGGTTACAGTGAAAAGAGTGGAAAGGGTCCAAAGACAGGCAGCAAGTTTGCAAGTTTTTCAGGCATCACAGTTATAGCCATAAAACTATGTAACAAACACCTAACAATATCCTTCTATTAGAAATATGTAAAAGCCTTTGATATTTTTGCAGATGCAAGTATATGTAAAGTTATGGTGAAATGTCTTCATTTTAATACATTTCACTTTAAAAAAAATGAATGTTCTGAGGCAGGAGATATTTCCATGATACAACAGATGAAATGAAAGGTGATCAGTGAAAACACCATAATCCCTGCCTCTGTAAAAGTGGGAGGGGTTAAGCTGGAGACATTTTTAATTTAAAAAACATGGAAAACAGTTTTTGGATCCACATGACTTGACACATGCTACCACAACAGGGTAATTGTGTACGAGATCTTAAAAACAGAAGAAAGAAGAAAAAGAAACAGTATTTATGCAGAAAGCCAATCCCTAGGATTTAATAAGGCACAGTACCACCACAAAGAGAGGGAAAAAAAGTTTCACCCTAATATTATTATGTACGTTTCAAATGCAGTCAGCCTTTGATCTTATTTAAATTTAAGATATGTGCTGTCTGCAACAGTAACTTCTGAACTATGCATGTTTCAATTCTTACTTCAATGTGGATATTTTTTTGAAATCTCAAAATGTACAATGTTGTCCAAAAGTTTGCGCCTCAATGGCACTGTCAAAACACCAACTGTATTCCAAGTTGAAAAGACAAATAGAATAGCTTAACTGTTACAAGCTTTAATTCACAAAAAAGTATTTCTATAAATGGCAAAGAGCTAACAGATTTGTACAGCGTTAGAAAATATGTTTAAATTTGGAAAGACAGTACACAGTGGCAACTGTCATCTATGACAGAGATACATCTACAACAGAACCATTAAGCACATTGGCATAATGGCATCACTAATAATTTGTTTAAATCACATATTCACTTTTTCTGGTTTTTTTAAGATACGTATGCCACAATGTGCTAAACAGATCCCATTTTTACATACATATCTATATGCATAAAGAGAATTTATCATACAATGTGCGTGATTTAATTGTGATCAAATTGGAATAAAAAAAACCACACCTGCAATATGTCAGTTATAATACATGTCAGAAAAACAGTTTTCTGGAGTGAATTTTCAGCAGGCTCTAAAATCTTAATTGCACCCACAAGATTTCAGAGTGCTTCTGCTTACAGCATGAAAAATGAATGTACTCATAGAGTTTGAGGCCTCAGTTAAGGAGGCCAGCTCCAAATCTCACCCTCTCCATTTTGGGTCTGGTTAGGGAAATAATAAGAGACAAAAGTTCCAAATGGAGACTCATAATTCATAACTGTCTTTTCCATATTTCTACACACAGCATAAGTGAACAAATTTTAGCACATGCCAACTCTTGCCACAAAAAAAAACAAACAAAAAGAATCCTATTTTAAAGCATAGGAAAGCACAGGAAAATAACTGAAAATCTACATGTGGTTTGCTGCTACCAATTCAGAAAATTCCAAGTAGTAGCTGCTGACAAACACTGTTTTTTATCTTTGAAGTAATTCAAGAATTTTCAGGATAGTTTCATTTTTTTTCCTCGAACATTGAGAACATTAAACTGATGTCTTACTCTTTGGCTGAAGATAACTTTAATTCGAACCAAGTGGCACTGTGTACCACTCAAAACTAAGGATGCACATAAAATTCCATCTGTAACTTTAATGCTCACTTCTGTGTGCTGTTTTGATCATGGAACTGTTCTTATGCTGAGGATCAAGCAAATGACATGATACCATGATGGTAAATATTGACAATATTGACAGGTAGCTATTTGTAACTGAAACATTAGTGCTGTCCTCCAATTAAAGTACGCTGGGTTTAGTCAAATATGTCATGATTAAACTAAGAAATACAGACCAAAGTATCACATCTACAAATCCACGTTCCTACACAAATGCCAAACCCACAGACCATGAACTATCAAACACTGACGCTGGCTATATTTAAATGCTGTGTTGCATACAATCACAGGAGGGCAGTCATTTTGTCTATAAAGTGGATTAATACCAACCATAATTCCTCACATTGTGCCCACTCAATGAAGAGGAGATTCAATTCAGTCTTTTTTTTAGTTCCAAAAGCCTAATATGAAAGATTGGTTGGTATGCCTCTTCTACCTGCACAAAGACCAGCTAATGCCAATCCATCTTAGCTCAGAACATTATTATAAATAGATCATTTACTTGATTTTCCATAACAGAGACATTCAGTCAACTGTCTGAGATGGAAACTAGCAGACAGGAAACACTAGATATAGATAAAAGAAGCAACTTGAACAAATCTAGCTATTTAGGTGCATTGAGACCTCTTCTCCTACTCTCATCCTAACCCTAGCACTGCCTTCATACGGAACAAAGATTGAGGTCTTCGCTCCTGGTGGAAATACCCAATGGGGAATGTGTGTCTAGACAACAAGCCAGGAACACTAAGAAACAGCCAGAAATCACAGGGAGGAAGGGGGGAATAACAATAATCCACAGAAATAACAGCATTGCATTGCATTTCAAATTACAAGAGAGACTAAAATTAGTTGTTATTACTATAACATAACAAACTGTCTTTCTCTAAATAATTTGTTCTTCAAGTCCTTCAGCCCCATCTTTCACCAAGTCAGATTTCCATTTTATGTCCTACTCATATTGTGTTCAGGTTGGGCTACAAGGAAGTAAGAGGTTGATCAAAACTTAAACAGCAATATTGGTTTATTCTGTCTTCTCTCAAAGACAACTTTGGGAGATCAAATAAAATTACCACTTTTAGGTTATTACAGAATCTTTGTAATTGAGGGCAAGAAAAACTGGAGAGCTCATAAGGGAAGTTTATATTCTGCTGTGATCACGGAACTGCAGGATCTAAAATAATCTGTAAAACCCTTCTCCCCCAAAGCTTTACTTGGAACTGCATGGATAAAAGAAGTCTTAGAAAGAGAAACAGCTGTATCAACTCACGAGTATCGGTAATGCAAACAAAAACTTATTTCTTTCTGTGAGGATGAAGCATTTTCTAGAATGTATTTACAGGAATACAGCTTAATTTACCAGTGTTTATATACTCTGAGCCCAAATTTTATCTGTGGACAAGGCTGCAACACCTAGCAAATCCAAACAGGAATAAAAGATTCCTATCAAATCTCCGAAGCATGAAAACTTGAAGATTAATCATCTGATTTTTACTTTCAAAGAAGGAAGCCTTCTCAGGTCTGAAGTACTATTCCAATTTATGGTAAACACTTCTTTTCAGAGTAACTCTTTCCTCCTGTTTATTATTTATGTTTTTCTCCATGCTCCCGCCGCTGCATCATTTGTTTTCGGTATGCAACCAGCCCCTTTGAGCAGAGGATGACTTTTCTTCATTCTTCATGTAGTTTCCATAATCTCTCAGATTCTCAAGCACGTTCAAGAAGGGTTTGGTTTTTTTTCTGTCTCTACAACTTACTTGATTAAGGAAGGAGATTTACAATCTCAGCAATTTTTCCTCTGCCCCCTGCAAACCCACCACCACCACCTCCCCCAGCTGCAATAGAGTTTGATGTTTAAGCCAATGAAATTTAGGGATCTTTTTTCTGAAGTAGTTCCATTTTAGTTTTCTAATCCTCGAAGACATCTGTGAAACACAGTCCTTGAAGACTCATTTCCAATAGCTATCAACCAGGGAAGATCAGGCTCCGAGGTTGTGATGTGACTATGAGTACATCCTTATATCTGCTGACAAAAAATAGTACCTAGAGCCATGAAGTACTCCAGGAAAGCAGAATTTCAAAAGACAAGCAAATCTATTCTTTATTTTGTAAATTTTTAGATTTTAGGTCAGCTGTCACCACGACCAACCAATTCTGTAGAATACCAGAGTTTCCCAGAAAGCAACAGTGGACTGGAGAAATAAAACAGACAATAAAACCATGAAATGCAACATATTCACCACTGAATACAAAAGGCCTCTTCACATAACATTCTGTAAGAAATAAAAATACAAATCTTTACTAAAACATGTGAGTTCATATAAATTTTCTCCTTCATACTTTAAAATTATTGTAGTCTTTTTTTTTTCCAGAAACCAAGATCTATACAACTCAGAACTCAAATTATAGTTTTGTTTAAGAAAAACAAACACATACTTAATTTGCCTTTCCCATTAGTTTATTATTAAGAAATCTGTAAGAGACTTTGTAAGAAAGAGAAGTCTGTACTCAACTTATTTCCCATGCTCATTAACAGGACGTTGAGCTACCTCATGGGAACTGGGGAGAGTATCACAGAATGCCTTCTCCTACAGGTGCATGAGATCAGAGATGCTAAAGCCTTTTAAGAAAGTTAGGCTACCAGCTGAGACACTTGCCAAAGCAAAACCAAGAAGACTCAGCCTGTCACCAAAGCCTGTAAGATTTCTTTCAATTGCTCATAAAGCTACTAATGCAAAGGAATCACTGATCTGACAAAAGCCTCTGGACACTACGGCAAAACAAATGACTGAAGAGACAAAGTAGTTAGTGTACATTAGGGCTGGAAAACACATAGGGCTAGCATTGTAGTAATAAGATGCTACTGCCATATAATTGCTTTTCTGACCATATCCAGACATAGTTAAATCACAGAAAATCAGAGCCAAAAAGCCCTGGTAGGTCTTCCAGTCCATTCTCCTGCCAGTGCAGATGATTGTAAGGTAACTCTTGTGTATCTGCATCAGATAAAAGATCCACGGCTACAGTCAGTGTGTGGGGTCTGGTTTCCATCCAGTCTCAGACTTTAAACAAAATATAACTGGAAATTCATTTTGGTCAAAACCTCACAAGTCTCACAACAGATGCAGACCTTAAACTTTCCTACAATGCTTGGAGTAGCCCTGCTGGACACATCTAATCATGCATTTGAGACACAAATATCTGAAGGCAAGGCAGAGGCTATAAATGCTGTCTACTACTAAAAGTTTGCCAAGTAAAATGAGAGTGAAACATTCGTAAAACCTGTCCATCACTGACAATGTAGCTTAATGGACCTACACTGGTAAAACAATGTATACCAACAAAAGTAAACCAGGTTTTACTGATCATATATCTTTACTGATTCTGTATCTTCTCATTTTCTAAGTTCTCTGGCAAAAATTGATTTGCGTATGTTCACTTCAAAGGATTTACAAACATGCATACCAAATGGACTAGCTAGGATGACCATGATATGATCTACAACATACAAATCATGTTAGGAGCTGCATTTGGAAGAAGGGTGGTTTTAGCTTTTTACTGACCATACAGTTTTTAAACGAATTTAGCATATTAAAAGAATGAAGAAGCTAAATTCAAACACTTACTGTTTGCATATTATGAAACTGACTTAGTATTAAAGCAGTGATACTGCAAGGGTATGTTTTCCTATTTCAAGAAAGTTTTAATACATGAAGATAATATACGGTAAGAAAATATTGTTACCAAGGATTTTAGCAGTAAAGGAACTTGTGTTAGAAGTCAGTTCTGACAATTCTTTGAATCTAAAAGATCTATAAGTACTAAAATGTCATCTGTCTATCCATGTGAGATTCAGCTTTGGCAGTATTTCAGAAGTAAAAAAACATGCTTTGCTATATATTTTCCCTACGACAATATATTTTCAAAGCTAAGAGGCCAAATTCTCCTGAGAAGCTCAGTAAGATGTATATGTGTTACATAAATATTCGCAGAAAAAAGCAAAGTTTGAATACTCACAACAATCAATGGGTCAAACTGTGGATAAAAGCACAAAGTGCAGAATTTATTGCCAAGAGTTGGCAATTAAAGATTTCAATTCATTTCTTCGATTTAGAGATTCATTGTTCTGTTCGAGCTAAATTAAACAAGCTATTTGGAAGCTAACCTGATTATCGCCATATAAATTTGTCTATTGTTAAGTGATGTCATTACGAACCCCTCTCCCCCCTTTTTTCTTTTTTCCTTTTTTTTTTTTTTTAATTATAGACTATTCCAGATAGAGATCTGGAAAATGGAGCTGTCTGGCTCATAGGGCTATTTTTTTAATGCTTTAAAATAAAAAGAGAGAGAGAAAAAAGGTTAGAAAAGAAAGTAAGACAAGAAGTGCACTAATTGCTCATCCCTGACCTCTTCCAAGCCACTGCAAAACTGATAAAAGTTGCCTGAGCTGTTTTTTATGCAGTTCAGCTTTGACCTTTTCCAATAGCCACAGGGGTGCCAATGCTCCTTTTAATTCTAGGGCTACATGGAATAATAAGAGATCCGTAATTATTTTTTCAGGATGAAAACAAGTGATGTTTAATTTACGTTTAAAAAAATTCCTGTGAAAAGATTATTCACTAACTGCAGATCAGTCCAACCGTGGTGAATTCTGCCAACTGTGCTCAGCTGATAGAGACATTAAAATAACAGGAAATTTTTACATGTAACTTTCTGAGTACTTACACATTCTTGGATTTGAATGCTTCAGCAAAGTGCTGCACACTCTGAAGAGAAGCAAGGTCTAAGGTCATTGCTTCTACCTTGGCTTTATGCTGGAACAAGAGAAAATATAAAAAAAAAAGATAAATAACAGCAAGTTTAGTTCACAGTATCATGTTACAGAAAATGTGTTATGAAACTTACCCGATTCCCTTGTTTAACATTATAACCCCAAAGTGAATACAAATCATCAAAACAAATGGACGAGCACAATATTTAGTGCCAAAAGTAGCATTGCAATTTTGTAGTTCTGCTAAAAACATATGCTGTGTAACACACAGCTCTATATAATAAAATGAATCAACACAAAGTAGTGTTAAGGTTAATATGGTATCTTTTTGCTTCCATTTTGCTGGTGAAACTTATGTAACTCATGAAATATAAAGTAGAGGAAGCATTATTCTTAACGCATGGTATTCTTTACACAGTGTACCAAAACAAAAATACGCAGCAACTACTCTATAAAAAACAGCTAAATTCAAACTTGCACATAGTAATTCAAAACAATCTACTGTTCATAGCAAGTGACATAAAAGTATTAAATAAGTGTAGAAAACAATTGATCAGACAACAGTTTTTCACAGAATAAGAGTTTATGAGTGCATATCTTCTAAAGAAATTGCATCTGGGCTTAAAACAAACTTTTTCCCCTAGAAGAGGACATGCAATCCCACACAATGACCTTGGCCACCACCAAAACAACTCTTCTCAAAATTTTCAGCTTTAAGCTTTCTCAGACCTTTTGAATCACACTTCAAATCTTGGAACAAAATGAACTAAGTCTATTTTCATTGCAAGCACTTAAGTGAAAGCAAGTCACCACAGAACCCAGGAGACTGTGGTTCTTCCAAGCCACAGCTCTGAAGGAGCTTTCATTTCACTGCAGCTGTGTGTCTGCACCACCACATCCAACAGTTGTCTAAGTCTTCCACAGACGCTGTACTTTCAGACATCTATGATCCTCTGCAAAAATACCAACCGTCATGACATACAAGTCACATAGATCCCCTAAGGAAGTATGAATATGTGTTACTTGTGCTCACCTTTACTTTAAGGCTCACTGCTGCCCATCACCACATAACCACTCTGGTACATAAAGAAAAGCTGGCAAAAGCCCTGTACTCTCCCCAAACCTAAACATGTCAACTTCCAGCCTACTCTGCTTAGCTTATTCAGCAAAAAAAGAAATTAGAGGGACACTTCATGTAATTCCAACATGACACCTACACCTACATAGAGTGGTCATGGATCAGACTCGGCATTAGCACTGCTCAAAGAAAAAGTAAGAAAAAGAGGGCACAGATACAGTGGTACTATGCAATCAAAGGCAGCATTTGAGTGGAGAGGCGATAGGAGCTTTGTTAGCACCATGGTGAAAACAAGGATCTACTGTGATTACAAGGTTACACAATGAGTATTTCTGGAGGAAGAAGAAGGAAGCAGCACACGTCAGCACAGAAGGAAGCCAAGAAGAGTGCTCCAGTGTCTCCCAAGCTCAAGCATTGCATCTGATCTTCATGCTTCATTACATCTGGCACTCTTCTCCCTACATGTTTTCTATTTTGCTAGCATCCATTCTGCCCACCAAAACTACCTTACAGGTTGGGTTTAAACAGAATGTCACTCAAAATCTTTTTGTCCCGCTCCAGCCAGACTTACCAGAACAACAAAATAAATATAACTAAAATTTCAACAGGTTCAGTTTCCATAGGAAGTATCAATTGATGGAGTCTGAAAATGCAAAACCAAACTTAACTTGGTTATAAAGAGGGGTTTTTTTACTGTCACAAGATGCACATCATCCTGGAATTCATTCTGCCCCACTGGGTAAATATTTTCTTCTGTTTGATGGTCAGAGACTTGAGAAAGATGATGCTGCCTTGCATTATGCAACAGAGCTCTGTAACAACTTCTCAGTTCAAAGCTGTTTACTTAATAGAGAAGCAGTGTGCATAGCTGGGTTTACACTGGTTCTGCTTTCCTAGGTTGAAACACTCTCTTGGCTCTCCCAAGGGTAAAAGGACAAGAAGGCTACAAATACAGGGACATGAGGGGGTCAAAAAAAATAATAATCAAGTAGTTCAACAGACTATACCACAAGCTGCTAGCTACTGTCCTCTTGGGGACACAGACTGAAGCCCCCACAATATTACTCAGGTGATGCTTCTCCTCTTCGTGTCATGTGTTAGGCTGCTGCTACTGAGTCCAAGAACAGAAGAGAGGTATCTGTGTATTTCAAGTCCAAAAGGAAAAAAGAGTATGAGGTCTCCAAAATGCTTTCAGAAACAGAAATTAAACAGACTAAGATTGGTCTGGATTTGTGAATTAATATATTGAAAATGTAAAAATCATAAATCTAGAAATCATAAATATATTTTTGAAATTAGTGGTTGACTGTTAGACATCAAATGCAACCTGTAGTCAGGTTTCTTCTGTACCAGTTTCATCAGTGAAATGAGACCACCTTTCTGTTCACACTCTATTTTCTTCAGACAGTAAGATACTTTATTTCAAACAATGTGACGCTACTTCACCTTTTTTTTCTTTTAGCTTTGATACACATACAGATACAGAAAAAGACAAAGAAAACATCCATTAAGAAATTCAGGAAACTGCATCTAAAATGAACTGAAAAAGGAAAAACGAAGAAGGAAAAAGAAGTATGGGTTTAGTAATATCTTTCACTGAATAGGTCAGCAAAGGCAAATGGCAAAACATTTTTTTTTTTTTAAACATTCTCCCTGAATTTTCTTTTTAAAAACCTGATGGTAACAGCCTGCATTTCTCTTGGATATACACAAGGTCCATACTGAGCACAGAGACAGTCATTTGCTCTGTTTCCCTGCTTCTGAAGGCACACAAGAAGCCAAGCTCATTTTCTACAAACAGAACCTGGCCGATCTGTTTCAGATTCTCCCTTGTCAACCGATACTCAAGCACCTTTCACTCCACAGAGGTGTTCTGTAGACCATCAATTCTTTCTGTAATTTGAGAAAGCGAAATGCTAGGCCTTTAGTATCACACCTGTTTCATCCCAAAATTTCATTGCAAATTTTCCCACTCATACCTCAGTGGCACAATTTCTTTAAAAAACCTGTGAATTAAGCAATATAATTGCAAGGTATGTTCTTAGTAATTCTTAATGTTATAACAGCTCCAATCAATGACAAATAGATGCTTTTTTGTTTATTTTCTTACAGTAGCTCAGTATCACCTTTCTTATGTTTTCCATCCTTCCCTATAAGCCTTGGTAGCGTGTATTGTGATATTTACAGAAAAAGAAAACATGTTTTTTAATAAAAAAATAAAATGAAAAAAAATTTTTGCTAAAAGGCACCATAACTGTAATTGTTATCCACAGTCAGAACTGATTGTTAATGGTACACAGCAAATCCTGATCTAACGTGTCATAATTGTATTATGCTGATGTCTCTCACTATTTCACTTCACATATTTTCAGTACTGAATTATGGCTCACTTTATGTTATGAAATCTTAAATGGGACTTGCCACTTTCCCAAATACAGAACACAGTCTTAAAACTGACATCGTAAGATCAACACGCTAAGGTAGAAAACTCCAGATTTTTTAAAATTAAATCAACAAAAGATATTAATGGTTCCTTTGTTACTTTATTTTCAATAACATAAATTAAGGGGAAACTAAGTAACAGAATGAGTGTGGAGTAGTTCTAAATCAGGATCACTACTACGTGGCACTGTTGAGAGCCTCTGCAACATGAGCTGGTGCCCTCACTGCAGATTGCCAGGACAAAAGGCCCAATGTGCCCAAAACCACTTTCAGAGCTAGACTCAGACCAGCTTTGTAAACTGGCCAAAAGGACAACAGACACAAAGGCAGATACACCTCTGCTGTCTACTGAACTGTGTGGAAACAAGGTCAGCTAAAACCAACTGAAACTGTGCTTTTGGGTTAGGGAGTATTTGTGTTTCATGAAGCCCAAAGAGCAGTTCAAGGCTCAGAACGTCTAGGCACCAACATCCTGTCTTTGAAGAAACATTGAAAGTGGATTATCCTTTGGTTCCTAACAAGTCCTCTTTAAACACAACACAACAACATGTTGCAAAGTGCAAAGAAAAAATTTTATCTTGAATTTAATGATTTTATGCCCAGTTCTAAAATCATTTTATCAGTATTTCCAGGTAACTTTCATTACTCTAAATAGCAGCAGAAAACAGTTTACTCAGTTTTGTCTGTAAGCTGCTCCCTATTAGAGCAAAAAATATTAAAAATGCTTAAACACAATTGGTTATATTTTGCACTCATGCTAGAAAAATGCTTATTGAGCCAGAAACTAACAAGGAAGTGAAAACATCCAAAAGCAAGCAATTTCACTGTATGCACTGTGTACACTTTACAACTTAAAAACTGTTTAAAAATGAACACTGCATGGTAGAGTAGTTTGGCAGTAAACATGATTGTGCATTTGTGTCTTGGTATTGAAGAAGGAGCCTTTTTTCATAGTGAATTTTTCATTCAAATGTAAGTGATGATTTACGTTAAATATAGGTAAAGCATAGCTACATTTTCCTGAAGGATTGCAAGGAAGTGAAGAGTAGTACAATAAGTTGAAGCATAAAAGCTTTCTCTGTCATAATATTTATTATAATGGCATATAAAATAGCTGAAATAAATAATAGATGACTAAAAGTAAATTCATATGATAAAGAATCTTTCAGCAGACACCATTACTTCTGACTGCTCCAGTTTCATACAGAGTTGAAGAGTCTTAATAAATATGCTGTAGCCCCTGTATCTTATGTAAGCACAAGTAATTTTGTAAGGGCCTACTTAGAATGTAACATAGTGGACACTACATAATTTACTGTGTAATTTTACTCTCAAAAAATACTGTGTATAAATCCTTGATATTTAAAAGTCCTCAACTGAAAACCGAATACATAGCACAACAACAAAAATATCTGACTTTGAGGGACTGAAAGTATAAGAAACTGGTAAAATGCAGTTTAGTTTGATTAAAAAAGAAAGAATAATCCTGATGACAACACCTTGGAATGCAGCGTGAGAAACAGAAAACCTTCAGGAAAAAAAAAATTGACATCAGAGCTGATGAAAAGTCTGTGGAATTATCTTAAAATAGGTAAATAACCAAAACTCAGCATTTAACAAGCAATGCCTAAATAAACCCGTATTTCCATGTTGAGGACAAAGTAGAGGATGTTTTAGAAGCACATCTGACAATTTGACACATGGCTTATGGCAGTCAATAGCCAGTGCCATGCACTATTTATGGAGGTACATAATAGGGAAAAAGGCTTTCACTCAGGATTAGGACTGTAAGTATTATTGTCCCTAATGTAGGCAACATTTGGTACTTCATGCAAAACTGTATTTATGTAACACCAGCTTCATCTTGTTGTGTGCTTTAAATGCCATGCAGCTACTTCTCATGGAACTGCTTTAAGAGTAATCCAACATATGTGCTAGATGCTTTAGTAATGTTTCTTTCCACTACATTTGATATACCTAAATAAAGTTCATTAAAAGACATCATAGTGGAACATTTTTACACTCATTTCCTCTCTACCCCCCAATATCAGCAATTTTTTAAATTTCAACTAACTTTGTGCAAAAGAAGGAACACAATGCAAACCAATTTCCTAAATACTAATTATTTTGTTAACCAATTTATGTGATATACAAGGAAAACGCTGGGACTAATTGTGGTTCTTCATGAAAATCAGAGATGAAAAGTTTTTTCTTTCTTTCATTACAAATAAAACTTACTTATTAATAGTTGGTTTAACTATTTCCCAAACAAATTTGTTTTACCTGTATTTTGGTTGTAATTTACTGGTGTAAATTCTTCCTCTATTCCTCTTGCCTAATGTGTCAAACATATTTTCATGCTGCATGTGAACTCTCTCAAAACCAGATTTTGTCAAGTGTGGTTCTTCCTGCTAAAGTAACTAGATCTTCATGTTCTTCACAAAAATGGAATTCCTGCAAGGGTTGCCTTCATCCAAGTCAAGTGAATAGCACATATATAAAGACCTAACAGGTCAGTATAAGCCTCACATTGCTAGGATTACTGATCATCCTTGGACCTACCTTTTATCATGAAGAATGAAATACAACGACAACAACAACTACTACTACTATTGTTATGATTATTCCTGTTATTATTAGTAGTATTTCCTGCCTCTATCCCTTCTCCAAAACATTTCTGGATGCTTGACAGAGAATCTTTTGAGCATCATCTACAACTTAGAGTGGTAAAAGGCCTCTTCAGAAAAACCTGAAGCCCTCAAGCTGTAGTCGGATTGCACTGCAAATAGTTGCAATGGCAGTTCCCCACGTAACAGTCTAGAATGAACACCTGAATTGCAGATTTAACTGTTCAGCTCAACTGGGTTATAAAAGCAACAGAGAAGTCTGGATCCTCCTTTAGCTAGAGTTTAAATATAAAGGCCACAAATGAGCCACTGAAATGCTGAAGATAAGAGATGTGGAAGAGTGATAAATATGACCCAACGTGAAGGAGAAGAGTTTCTGACGATGCCATACACCAACCTGGCATTTGGTCCTCACATTTATACAAATCACTGTTCACAGCTATATTTCCCCTTCTTCCAAATACTTAATTTACCTACAATTTAAAATCTACATCACCAATAAAACGTGAGTGAGTCCCTACATACAGTTTGCATGTTTAACTTGGACAGGAAAGGGCTTTCTTGGTCATGCAATAGTCATTCTAAATTCCCTAATAATTTAAAAACTGTATCTCTTTCTACTAGTAAATGTCTACACGTAGAAAGAAATGCAGAATACACTTACTAGTTCCTTTGTTGTTGCTTCCTTTTTCATATTTTGGTATCTTTTTTTATAAATCTTCTGTAATAAATAGCACTCCAATAAGCAATAATATTATTTCACAATCTTTACATTAGTTGACTCTCAGATCAATACCTCTGTAAATTTGTCCTTTTATATCTTCTTAACATAATTATAAAGGAAAAAGAAGGAAAAACATCTGCATTTCTTTCTGAAATTAGTATCTTTAGAGAAGTAAACTATGCCACAGTAATCCTAAATCATGCTTTAAAGAAGAGTAAAAGAATTCAGTCTCCTAAGGGCATTTTTAAAATTACTTACTCCTTAACCAGAGAGAACAAAAACACACACACAAAAATTACTACACTATAATTTCAGAGTACTTCGATTTGTAGGCTCCAAATGTCCCTAATGTTTCCTGGATGCACATGGTTCCATTGCAGGCAGTACACATCTGCTCCAGTAACAAGAAATTACATGCATTTTAAAAAAGAAAATAAAAATCTACTGTAGGTTTTGGCAATAGGAATTTGTTTCGCTCTTAATGTACATAAACTGTGAGTATTTACTTGGGAGCCTACTTTTAGCTGGATATTTTTCTTTCCCTGGATTTAGACCACTTCTTTCCATCTCAAAAACACCCATTCCTGTAAAGCTCATCTGAATTTATCTTGGGGAATCTCAAATAATCTAGGCAATATATTACATGTATGTGGTTTACTATTCTAATAAACATATCTTCTTGTTTACAGAACAATCGAGGGAGCCTGGGAACATGTAACAGACTCTCAGCCGTGGAGAGCCTCCTATTCAAATGCTTTCAATTCTTTTCATTCTGCAAGATCTGAAGTGATAGCAGAATACAGTTTCAAAAACAGCAACAAGGCAAACAGCATTGGGATAATTTAGAAGCTACAGACTTGGTTTCCTTTTAGAAACTTTCTCAATTTGAAGGGGTTTTTAAGCTTAAATAAACCTAGTTTATGGATTGCTGAGGAATATTGCACATATAGGAGGCAAATTGGCTAATGGATTTGTTGGAAATGGCAGAGGGAAAGAGTCTTTCTAAACAGACTAAACCAGTAACATCCCTGTTGCAACAGAATATTATTGTTAATTATCCATAAAATTAAAGGCATGTTTTATGTACAGATATGCATATGCTGATATATAAAATTTACGCGGGAGTTTTTACACATAGAGTAAAAACCAGCATTGCTGCTGCAGATGACAAACAAGAGAAGAAAAGCATGATGGTCAAAAGGGCAACAATGTTTAAGTAAATACAAAATGAACCCTTTTTCCCTGTTCTCTCATGATCCATAATCATAAGCTATGTTGTTGCCTGAAAGTGCAGACATGCACTGTGCAGTGCATTAATCCTTCAAACACTAACAGATGCTGGCAGGGATTTAGGCTGGAATGTATTTACAAAGTGACAAATTATGTTCCGTATTATACAGAGAGAGAAAGAGCACCCACAAATAGGCTGATAAATGTCAGCTGCAGTCACGACAAACGGTTTATTTTTATTATACTGTAACCACAAATGTTTTTTGCAGGGAGGCCCAAAGATTTATTTGTTGCAGGAAAAAAACAAGATTATATATGACACAAAGTAATAACTGTGAGATCCCTGATGTTCTGGGCAGCTTGCCCTCCTGGAGGGCAGACTGAGAAATGTTGCTTAAAAATGGTATGTTATATGACACAAAATAAATAGTTCATAACTCTGTATTGAAACAACAATAACTAATAATTAAAGACAGTCTTAGGACATGGCTTATACAAGTCAAAAGGAAAGCATACTATTTCCTTTAGCGGATATAGAAAATGATGTTACAATATTAAAATAAATCTTATTAAATTGTTTTAGATTAAAAACAAAGTGCTGTAATTGCTAGATGGAAGCAACACATATTTTAAATGTGATCAGAGCGCTATATGAGCATTAAGCGTAGCACAATTAATTGGCGGAATAGTGACGTCTGCAGGTTTAAAAATGCATTGCAGCTATTTTGAACTACGTCAAAGCTCACCAATAGATTTAAGGTACAGTTCTTTCCCCCATTCTTAATCCTAGGAAACTACAAATATCAATATAGCTAAAAGTCATCACTTCTTTAATAATGAATAATCTCAGGATGCTTCAATGTAAATAGAAACAAATACATGAGAAAAACAAAGAAATGAGAGAACTGAATAATTATCTATTCAAGGGATTTTAATTGGTGGTTTACAGTGATAATCTCCTAGCCTTAAACAATATAATATAGATATCTGACAGAATGCTATCCTCAGAAAAAATAAACCCATATCCAAATTCTCTTGTTTCCACAACTGTTCACATTCCCCAGCTAAGAGATATACTGAAAATGGTCACATTGTTATGTATGTAACCTTAGAAAGTGAGATAAAAGGACTGAACCACATTAGTAAAGATTTCTTGTACAAATAAGGGTTGGCAAAGTCAGGTTCTTAATATACACTTAAATATGCAATATAGACTTGAAGAAAAATATTAAGTGTTTCTGCTTGCACAAGAAAACACCAGATGTATCTAAACAGTATTAGAATATGGAGACCTGCCATTATGCCACCTGGTTTTCAATCACAAAAGGAGGAAGTTTTTCTGTACTTTCTTTGTAAAGAAATAAAGATTTTGTGACAAAGAAAATATGAACAAAATAAACACAAAGGCTGGAATTAAATTTTTGTGAAAACATGGCCCATCTCAGGAAATATTTTGTCGAACTTGTAATCAGAAATATAGACATAACACCAAACACATCATTAAAAGCATAAGTTTGTCTAAAAATATGATATCAAAGTCTAGAACGAGTATATTACAGATGCAGAAAGCTGATGGCATTCAGACACAGACAGGAGGGGTCAGGAGGCAATGTCCCATTGTTCTAATAATTAAGAAAGTTTAAAATTCCTTTAGAGTAAATGTGAATGAAGTCCAAAAATCAAATGTCTTGTATTCAAGCACCATCGACATGAAAAGCTTTGAAATTTTCATTTACTAAATATACATGGATTTTCTGATAAAATTTTTAACTCTAGATAACAAAAGTACTCCAGAAAATAATTGTCTCATGAAGCAATATAGTGGGAGAGTTGATAATCACCTATGATTATACTCACTAGAACACATATTTCCTAAATACAACTTGCCAATGAAGGATATAATGACAAGCACTTCTACATACAAAACATGGAAGTGCTGCATAAACCCGTAGAAAAGCAGCAAGAAAAGCAGCAAGAAAAGCAAGATGAAAAGCACAACAACCACCTGCTTTTAACTTTATATATTTGCCTGAAGAATAGGTGTACAAGACTGGTATAAATGGTTTATAGATGAGAGGGAGAGGGAAGCAAGGGAGAAAAAAAACCACCACCACCACTTTCATAAAATAAGCAAAACAGAACACAAAGAATTTAACATGGAGAGAAGCAGTATCCTAACTTTGTAAGTAATACTCTCTCTCCTGGACAGAAAGACTTTTTAGATACCTTCTGCAGGTCTGCACCCACAAATGTTAATGCCACATCTTAATGTAGTCTTTCAATTATTAAATTGGTTTTAATTTAACAGATACTGTTACATACCTAAATACCTGGTATATAGTCTACCTTAAAATTTCGCTGAGCAGCAGTTTAGGCTTTTTCCCCAATTTTAAGGTAAATACTGGCTGTACCCACCTGAACACCTGAAAACATAGCAGTTACTGTATATCTTACCCATATGCCACATGCAAAAATGTAAAACATATTAAAAAAAATTCAAAATGAAAATTTCCAAGCAGATGTTTATAAACAGAAGGTAACGGATAAAAACCCAAACACAATGCTGCATTATGTTACATGATTCACTGATGAACCCATTGGAACTACAGCAAAAAGCCCTTCTGGAAAACTTCCAGAAATTAAAAGGTGCAAACAAGCTGCCTAATACCCTTGCGTAGACTGAATTCTTATGAAGAAAATAAAGTTTATTGTCTGGAAACAGAGAAAGCATGAGGAAAGCACTAAAGCAATGGAGGTGAACAATTAGACAGATGTTCACTTAAGGAAATAAAGAGAACAGAAGAAGCCATCACTGAGGAATTTTACGAGAATACTGACAACTCTGCACCTCATCAAGGGCACTGGTAAAGTTAAAGCCACTGAAGCCATTTCTACTCAACTCCAGCATAACTGCTGACCTTGCAAAAGTCTGCATTTAGCAAATGTGGCTTAGGAAAATAGCATTATACTTTTCATTTTACTATTTTTTCCCAAACTCCATCTATATACTGTACTGTATATTTCAAGAAAATTAACTTTATTTTCTTGTATAATATTACATATACTCAGAATTTTTTTTCCTAATTATACTCAGGTATCAGGAAAACCTACATTTAAAAAGCTTTTGTCATTGAAGTAAAATTAAATACTGTCAATTACATCTGATCTTTATAAAAGTGTATATGTGAATAGCTGGAATGGCATTTGCTTAATATGATTATATATGTTTCTGAAGGAGTCAGGACGTTGCATAAGATGCATATGGCAATCTGGACATGTTTTAGAATACACACCTTTTGGCATTTAACTACTGAAAGAATAATGGACAAAAAGCATGCTTTCTTGATAAACTGCCTTGCAAGAGGAAAAAATATGAACATGCATGCAGGCAAAATGAGAAGGAATGAATAATAACAGGTAATTTCTATTTATTTATTTTTTTTTTAAGCAAGGACAAAAGTCTCACTTTTCTGTGCTTGTGCAGGCTGAGGTACAAATGTAATTTGTTCCACTACCGTATCGCTATTGTTTAAAAACCCATTTCAAAACTCTGTTTGGTTTATGATAATATGTCCCTCGCAGATTTTCAGAAAGAAAGTATCCTCCAAATTTCAAGCGCATGACTGATTTCTCCTTTTCTTTTATCTACTCATGTATTTTCTAAAATCACTGTCAAAGCAATCAGAAACTGTAGCTCAGTATCACTAACATGACTTTCATCACGCTATTCCATGCATTGGGCTAGTTCCCACAACATTCACCAGTTGTTTCTGAACTATAACTACAAACGTGATACACATCACCTCAGTCACACAGCACAGGGTGCACGACTATCTGAAATGAACTCTCCAGTCATCCATTTGCCAAGCAGTTCCCACCAACAGGTCATACTCATTCTGTAATACCATTAGCATCAACTATTCGGGTATCAGGTTGTAGAGATAGGGAGGAAGTACTAATCGAAAGCTATGTCCTAATCTGAATATTACTTGAGCACAAAGGAAAAAATATTCTTATAAAGCATATTTTTATAAAACATTCCTGGTCTTTAACAGCCCCAGACTGCCTTTGTTGAGCATCAGCCACCAGTTCCACCACAAAAAAAGGGACAGCCCATTCACTGCAGATGGTTTTGCAGTGTTTGCAATACAATCAGTAGTTCACTCAGGTCTGCAGGGGACAGCCTGAATATTTCCCACACACTAATGTTTGAAAGTTCTCAGTAACTCAGGAGAAATGCACAAGAAAATTTCATCATTCACATTTTAAATAATATAAAAGATGTGGAATGTGATTGATATCACACTAGAGAGAATTGAAATTACAGTTATGGGATAGATTTTTTCATGTACAGTAAGGTCAAGTAATAGTAAATAATTAATGAATTATGAAACAAATTTTCTGTAAGGCAACACATAAATTCTATGCAATAAGATCTAAAAGCGTAGTTACACCAAAAAGCCATATAATATATCACAAAATGAAGAAAATGCCTGATGCTAAGGAATAAAGGGGAGGATGCCTTTATATTGGAATAACTATTACTCTTATGGAATATAAATAACATCTTTCCACACATACACATCATTTTCATAAGTTTTACATCTCATAATCTAGAAGAAAAAGAAAACAGATTTTCAAGATTTTTTTGCTGTTGCTTTTTATAGCATGATCTGCCCCCTCATCTCTCCAGCAGTTAGGGAGGTTCAATGTAGAAGGTAGTAGAATGATCCAGTGGATCATGGCCTGGACAAAAATACAGCTCTCTTTCTCTGATCTTATTGCTGATTTAGGTAAAATCTATGGATTGCTGATCCATATTTCCACTCCACCAGTATAAACTTCACATTCTTCAATGCTCAAGCTGTCTCTTAGAATTTAGTAGAGTGCACAATACAATATTGTAGTGGTCACGGTTAGACCTCTGCATCACTGACATAGAATTAATAACATCAATGCTAGGTGAGAAGTCAAAACAAGAACCCCAAAACCATCCAAATAGTATTTATTGACTGGATACCATAAAATTAGTTGGAGACTAGTAGATGGGAAATTTGCTTCTTCATCTGCAAAAAATTCTGTTCTGACTATGATAATAATGTTCTGACTTGCAAGACCACAAAATAATGGATTACCTCAGTCATAATTAAAAAGAAAGAAAAAAAAAGAAAAAAAAAGGGTTTGCTTATAGATTAAAAGATTCTGGATTTCAGATTCAACTATAGCAAAATATTACATACAGAAAAGGACAAAGGCAAGGGGGAAAATAATTTTTAAGGAATATATGTCTCACTTCTCACTCAGTGCTTAGAGTCATTCAGTCACTTGAAATTGTCCCAGGGGCTAATAAATGAGAAAATAATAAATTTCGTAAAGTTGAGGCCAAATTTATGTATCAAATGCAGACAATTTATCACATCTATTTTATAAAGAGTCTTGACTAAAAGCCTTGAAATAAATGCAAGTCAGATGTTAGGTCTCCAACAGCAACTGTCTCACCCTGTAACATATTTGGTTTGGGTCACAGTAACTGCAGATCAGGACAGAGCCAAATACACTGTGTACAGCCAAAATAGAGAATAAGTTTTCAGATAATTTACAAACACCACAATTTACATAGCTATAAATTTAAGTAAATATCCTGTAGTAGTATATAGAAACAGCTTGAAACCAGTCCTACCAAACTACATGAATTTACATTTAGACTTGACTATTGATCCATGAACACCCCATGGCCATAGTGTATATTCTCCTAAAAGCCCATGACCGCTGCCAGTTTCTACTTTTAACTACATGGCTGACAAAGCTAAGTGAAAATAGCCCTTTTCTCCCCTCCCACAAAACCAACTGGCATAATTTTTGAGTCTTTTTTTTTTTCTTTCACTTCATTCTGTCTTCTCCAAACTAAACATCAGATTTGACCAGTTGAAGAACACTGAACTGTACAAGGTAGAGCACTTTGAGGCATGACTCACTAAGTCCCATGTGAAAGGATATGCGAAGATGATAAGGCAGAGAAGTTTATATTTATAAGACTTTGATTAATCAGACAATTTTAGGAGGACAGAGAGAAGTTAACGGAAAACGAAAAGGCTCCAAAAGTACTGAATTTTGTTTAAAAAAATCAACAGTCTCCCTATAATCAACTAGGTCCACATATTATTTAATAAATGAAATTATCCAGCAATGAAAAATGCCATCAATAACGTAGATGAGGCAATGACATATGTCAGCCAACTATTTAGATGCCTTTCAGCGCTTCTAAGCATTTGGTTTCAATTTAGTTTTCCAAATGCTTCCTGCTATGGTGCTGGACCTCTCTTTTGAGAACTCCGTAAAAAGCTGTACAATAATTTCCTAAAGGTGCTAAATTTTAACTTTCTTTCTTTGTTCCTGAAGAATAGGATGATTATATACCTAAACTTCCACCAAGTAACTGCCAGCACTGTAAAAGCACATGGTACCATTACAGATCTGGCTCATAATTTCCTGAGCTCAATTCAGTAATTTAGCAAGTTTAAGAAAGTACCTATTTGCATTTTTAAGGGTAAACACCTTGGCATACCTGACCCCTGTACACTTTTGAAAGGTATATTAGCATACTCAGTTCCCATTACAACTGACAGCAAAGTGCACTGAGTATTTCATTTCATTTTTCCTTTAATTTTTTTTTTTCAGTGAAAAAGTTAAATTATTTGCTTTCGATAGGTAAATATATTTAAGATTTAAATTTTGTATCAAGGGCAGCAGTAGGATGAGAGCCAAAGCAAAGGCCTAAATTGAATCCCTTTCAGAAGATCATTTTTCCATTTCAGTTTGCTGATGTTTGTTTCTGAGCTACGTGATGTCATTCTGAAGGTGCCACAAGCTGCAGATCCTTGCGCTGACCAGACCACATGAAACCACGTTAATTTGGGCTCCAAAGCTAGAAATGTTAATTCATCATCCTGTCAAAATAATGACATTCATTCATAAATACCATCCAGTCTCCTCCACACCTGGCTGACTCTTCTGTGCAGCCTAGTAAAACACACTAATTACACACTTTCTCTGCCTGTCCTCTGGACACTATTCCTCACTGTATTTGAAAAGACTAATGATACAGAACTACAAATGGGGCAAACACCCTTAAACTTGACAGAATAGACAGGCCACAGAACACAGGCATGTTAGATGCCATACTTAGTCCATCAGATGCCAAACACACCTCTGAGCACCTTACATTAAGGCTGTTCCAAAAAGCCTTTTAGCTATCTTGCCCATGCAAATTAAATTAAAATGTCTTGGGCTGTTGACGATCTCAGTCAGAGCATTTAGCTTGTAGCCATGGCCCTCATCAAAGTTGCAGTGTCAAACTATGATCGGTGCCTGTATACTCTCACTCAGGCAAATAAGGAAAGACACAAGAAAGATTTCCTTTCCAAATCCCTGTGTGGTAACTAAACTACTTCAGCTGTGCTCTTAAACTTTTTGTTTTAGCAAAGCCTAGAACATCCCAGGTAAACAGCATAATCTTTTCTTTCTCCAGGTGAGTGACTACTTAGGTATTTTAGGAAAAAGAATAAAGAAGGTTCTTCAGATACAACTACCTTCTGCTCTGAACATTCACCTCAAACTGGGGATGCTAAGTTCTTTTAAGCACAAAAAAAGAAGAGAGATACAGATCTCCCATTAAGCACTATGATTAAAACAACCACATTATCTCGCAGAGCATCTCAATACATCAGGCAATATCTAAGAGCATTCACCAACCAGGGTGAACATCAACCAGATTGTTGATAACACACCTAACATGCAGCTCAGTAAGCTTTATGTATCTAGAAATATTAGGACTAATTGAATTCTAAAGATGAGCAAAACCAAGGATGTAAGATACCATGGACATTTATTTGCAAAAGTTTGTGTTCTTCAGAATTGTAGGTTCTTTCAGAGATTAAAGAAAGATATTTGAGGATCCACATTCTGAAATGCAGTGCCTGATGAAGTAGTAATGCAAAATTTAGGTCAAACTGTTCTAAACTGGACTAGTTGTAAGCACTGAGGCCAGCCTCTTGCTGTAGCATTTCTTCATGAGCATGTGAATTCTGTTGAACTCACCAAGGGCATAAAAACTTACTACTCTGTGTACTGGCCTGCCACACATTCTGTGGGCTGCAGAAGCTGCCACCTCTGTCCAAACTGACAGACAGCCTGATCTACCAAGCCCAGGGTTTAGATAACACTCAAGTACTATTTCTTCTTATCTGTTTAATTTTATTTGCTTTCTAACCTTTAAAAGACCTGTCCTCATCTGTTATCACCTTTGCTGTGTCTTGGTAACACTGGGCAGTTGCAATCAGGCAGTAACAAGGCTGAAATGACCCATCTGCAGCCAAGCTGCTCATTAAGCAGAATCCTGAATTTTAAAGCATTAAATTCAGACTTACGAAACAATTTCTCAAGGTTACACGGCAGATCAGAGACAGAACCTAACCAGGGTCATCCAGGCCTCACAATAGAAGTTAAAATCTGCATGGCATCAACTTCATGTATGTCCCTCTTACTGAGGTATAGAAAAAAAGAAAATTTAGAACTGACCTTTACGAAATATTCTTGCTATGCTTTTTAAACATTGTGGTGATAAGGAGGAAATGTTTTTCTGAATGAGTATACTGTACCTTTAATGGTTCATCTGTAGTTCAGAATAAAATCTGAACTATTTGTTGTTCATTGTTGTTATATTCTGTTCCAAGGTTCATAATTTGAAAATTGACTTTGGGGACTTTTTGCTTGGTCTATTAAAATGATTCATGTTGCATTCAACATAAATTGTGCATACACAGAGGAGGTTTAGCACACGTATTCACAGTATAATAACTAAAGTGAATTTTGTACAAGCTGCAGTTTGTGGCAAGGATGCAGTATCATTTGTCTTAATTTTTCTTCAGCATTACATTAGGCTGGTGCATTTATATTTCCAGGTATGGCTAAACACTTTAAAACTTTCTTTTTACAGCATGAGTAAAGAGAGAATCAAATCTACATGTTTATATGATGTAACACAGTAATGCCTTTTTACTGTCTAAAGTACACATGGATTTACTTTCCATTTACCTTCCTGCACAAAGGCAAATGCAAAGTGCATGAAATATTCACCACCTATGAATCACATAGTGTTCCTATTAAAAAGATGATAATGTTCTGTTTTACCTTTCAAACCATGATATGGTAACAGTCACTGTCTCTAAGTGGTTTTGTCACTCAAAACAGCCAATGTAATATACAGTAGGGAATGAGCACATTTAGTGTTTGATAAAATTTTAGGACAATCTAATGTCATCTAACTAAATAATTAAGAGCTGAGATATGATTTCAGATAGAAGGTTTGGAAATACTCATTTTGTAAAATCTGAGTAAGTGGATTTGCCAGAACAGTGTGAATGACTCTAAATACGTGGAGTGGGGGAAGAGAAACCGCAATTGTAATCTAATTGTCACCCTGTCTTCACTGAGTCTTAGAAAAAGTTCATCAGTGGTATGCATGTATTTAAAAACTAGTTTAATGTTTCTAACATGGAATTTTTTAGAAGATATTTTAACTTCAGCTGCACCGAGTGTGATTTTTCACCATGGTTTTCCCTTCTGCAATGCAATTTTCTGCTCATACAGATTTTTAGTATAAAAGTGCCAATACTTGAGGCTAAAAAGCACTCAGAAAATCATATCTATGGACAAAACGTGTGGGCAGACAGTCTGGACAAATAGCTTTTGTGTACAAAAATTCTTGCATCTTATAAAAACAGAATGACCTGTGTATTCAGGACCAGATCAATCCCTAGAAGTTAATGTTACCTCGTTATCAACACCACCACCAACAAAGAAAACCTTAAAAGCAAACAACTTTATTTATATAAAGACCAGTAATCCGGAATGGATTCTGCACAAGAACAGATAAGAACCCATTATGCACTTAATACTGCATTATGAAGGAGCCAAGCTCACGCGGGAAATTTAGCCAACACATTATTTTGTCATCAGGATATGAAGAAAATAAACTTTCCCTTTTTTCTTTTTGATGGTTAAGGCAGTTCAGAGTGATTTCTGACATGTAATACAGAGTTCTCTAAACTTTAATACAATCTGAATACGGTCTTAAAATAGCAGTATACTTACACTGAACCTATTCTGACCATCAAACTGGTCCAAAGTGAACCCCACTTTCAGTATAGCAATAAACCTTCATGCCTGAATAGCAACAGTTTCTCGCCATTCTGTCTGGCCCCAAGAAACTTAGTAACACGACTGCTGACCTCAGAAGTGTTTTCAACATTAACTTTGGTGGCTTTACTAGGATCTCTGTCATCTAAATAGATTATCCTGTAAGGGGAGAGCCTGCTTCCACCACCCTGCCACTAAACAAGCCTGATATCCACTGCATAAGAGCTGATAGCAGCCATATAGACCACATTATAATAAAGGCTAAATTTTCAGCAACTGACTGCTCCGTTGTTCTTTTATTTCTTCCTAAGTAAACAAACTCCCAAAACTACCCATATCAAATAAAAAACGCAAACAAGTATCAGAAGACTGCATAACTAATTGCATGTGCCCTGTTAGACTGAGGATAAGCAGTTCCTATTGCAAGCTTAAGTATTAAGGCTTTGCTTCTTCCCTCACACACATTCATATTTTACCCCTACGTTCGTATTTCTGTCAGTATGCCACAAGAATAGGAACAAAGGTTAACTTTTTCCAGTAAAACACCTCCCACTGTGGCACTCAGGCAGTACAGCACATGAGCAGTATGGCACACGCCTGGAGCGAACCCCACCACAGCACCTACAATCAGCAGACTGCACCTAAAGGGTGAAAAATGTGTGTGCTGTGCAATGAAACACAGCCTGAGCAAGGCTGATGAATGTCACCCAAATCCATCCCCCAGGGGTAAATTTGCAAAAGCCGTGGAGGGCAAACACACTTTTGGGAGCTTGCAAATTTTCAGGACTGGAACTATTTTATTTGCAATAGGCCAGAGTGTTTATGCCTCCAAGGTTTGAGAAAAGGCAGTCGTGCACTGGAATAAAAGTGAAAGAGTTCACATGCTATCAGGCAGTTTCAGCTCCTTGGTATGTCTTCCTTTCGTAGGCAGGGCTTAAGAGAGATAATCCTGACAGATCACGTTCCATACAGTATTCCAAGACCATATATCTGCAAAGACCATCTCAGGCCAAAAGAGAAAAAAAACAAAACTAAACTAAACTAAATTAAAACCCCTCTTGCTTTGCAACATTTGTTCCACTTCCATCAAGCAGAATTTTCTCATAAACATGTTTAATAACTACTGTTTTAACTGTGAGCAGTAAGGCTGATATTCTGTAAGACAAGCAGAAGAACAAGTAGGATAATAACAGATTTCACAAAGACACAAATATGAGAAGCATAAAAATTCTTGAATTAAATATGGCACAGAAAACAGGAGTCAAAACACAT